>NC_092744.1:103673482-103846875 GCF_047496795.1 Chiloscyllium punctatum
AACATGTATGTGTGAGAACACGTGTGTGTGTGAGAACACGTGTGTGTGTGTGTGAACAGGTGTGTGTGTGTGTGAAAAGGTGTGTGTGTGTGAGAACACGTGTGTGTGTGAGAACACGTGTGCGTGTGTGAACAGGTGTGTGTGTGTGAACACGTGTGTGTGTGTGAACAGGTGTGTGTGTGTGAACACGTGTGTGTGTGTGAACAGGTATGTGTGTGAACAGGTGTGTGTGTGTGAACACGTGTGTGTGTGTGAACAGGTGTGTGTGCATGAGAACAGGTGTGTGTGTGTGAACACGTGTGTGTGTGAGAACACGTGTGTGTGAGAGAACAGGTGTGTGTGTGTGTGAACAGGTGTGTGTGTGTGTGAACAGGTGTGTGTGTTTGTGTGAGAACACGTGTGTGTGTGTGAGAACACGTGTGTGTCTGTGAACAGGTGTGTGTGTGTGAACACGTGTGTGTGTGTGAACAGGTGTGTGTGTGTGAACACGTGTGTGTGTGAACAGGTATGTGTGTGAACAGGTGTGTGTGTGTGAACACGTGTGAGTGTGTGAACAGGTGTGTGTGTGTGTGAACACGTGTGTGTGTGTGTGTGTGAACACGTGTGTGTGTGTGTGAACTTTTGTGTGTGTGTGACAACGTGTGTGTGTGAACACGTGTGTGTGTGAACACGTGTGTGTGTGTGTGTGTGAACACGTGTGTGTGTGTGTGTGAACGTGTGTGTGTGACAACGTGTGTGTGTGAACACGTGTGTGTGTGTGGACACGTGTGTGTGTGTGAGAACACGTGTGTGCGTGCGTGTGTGAACACGTGTGTGCGTGTGTGTGAACACGTGTGTGTGTGCGTGTGTATGAACATGTGTGTGTGAGTGTGAACGTGTGTGTTTGTGTGTGAACACGTGTGTGTGTGTGAACACGTGTGTGTGTGTGAACAGGTGTGTGTGTGAACACGTGTCTGTGTGAGAACACGTGTGTGTGTGTAAACAGGTGTGTGTGTGTGAACGCGTGTGTGTGTGTGAACAGGTGTGTATGTGTGTGGGTGAACAGGTGTGTGTGTGTGCGAACAGGTGTGTGTGTGTGAACACGTGTGTGTGTGAACACGTGTGTGTGCGTGTGGACACGTGTGTGTGTGTGTGAGAACACGTGTGTGTGCATGTGTTGACACGTGTGTGTGTGTGAACAGGGGTGTGTGTGTGAACAGGTGTGTGTGAGAACACGTGTGTGTGTGAACACGTGTATTTGCATGAACACGTGTATGTGTGAACGTGTGTGTGTGTTTGTGTGTGCACACGTGTGTGTGTGTGTGAACAATTGTGTGTGTGAATGTGTGTGTGTGAACGTGTGTATGTGAACACGTGTGTGTGTGAACATGTGTGTGTGTGTGAACACGTGTGTGTGTGTGTGAACAGGTGTGTGTGTGTGAACAGGTGTGTGTGTGTGAATCAGTGTGTGTGTGTGTGTGAACCGGTGTGTGTGTGTGTGAACAGGTGTGTGTTTGTGAACACGTGTGTGTGTGTGAACAGGTGTGTGTGTGAACACGTGTGTGTGTGTGAACAGGTGTGTGTGTGTGAACACGTGTGTGTGTGTGTGAACAGGTGTGTGTGTGAGAACAGGTGTGTGTGTCTGTGTGTGAACGCGTGTGTGTCTGTGTGTGAACACGTGTGTTTGAGAGAACAGGTGTGTGTGTGTGTGAACACGTGTGTGTGTGAACAAGTGTGTGTGTGCGTGTGTGTGAACACGTGTGTGCATGTGTGTGTGAGAACATGTGTGTGTGTGTGAACGTGTGTGTGTGTTTGTGTGTGCACACGTGTGTGTGTGTGTGAACACGTGTGTGTGTGAATGTGTGTGTGTGAACGTGTGTATGTGAACACGTGTGTGTATGTGAACGGGTGTGTGTTAACAGGTGTGTGTGTGAACACGTGTGTGTGAACAGGTGTGTGTGTGTGAACATGTGTGTGTGTGAACACGTGTGTGTGTGTGAACAGGTGTGTGTGTGAACACGTGTGTGTGTGGACAGGTGTGTGTGTGTGTGGACAGGTGTGTGTGTGTGTGAACAGGTGTGTGTGTGTGAACATGTGTGTGTGTGTGAACAGGTGTGTGTTTGTCTGTGTGTGAACAGGTGTGTGTGTGAACAGGTGTGTGTGTGAACACGTGTGTGTGTGAACGTGTGTGTGTGTGAACGTGTGTGTACCTGTGTGTGAACACGTGTGTGTGTATGTGAACACGTGTGTGTGTGTGTGTGAACAGGTGTGTGTGTGAACAGGTGTGTGTGTGTGAGAACACGTGTGTTTGTGAGAACACGTGTGTGAGTGAACACGTGTGTGTGTGTGAGAACACGTGTGTGTGTGTGTGTGTGAACAGGTGTGTGTGTGAACAGGTGTGTGTGTGTGAGAACACGTGTATGTGTGTGTGTGAGAACACGTGTGTGTGTGTGAACAGGTGTGTGTGTGAGAACATGTGTGTGTGAACACGTGTGTGTGTGTGTGAACAGGTGTGTGTGTGTGAACAGGTGTGTGTGTGAACAGGTGTGTGTGTGTGTGAATCGGTGTGTGTGTGTGAACAGGTGTGTGTGAACAGGTGTGTGTGTGAACAGGTGTGTGTGTGAACACATGTGTGTGTGTGAACGTGTGTGTGTGTGTCTGTATGTGAACAGGTGTGTGTGTGAACACGTGTGTGTGTGTGTGAACGTGTGTGTGTGTGTGAACGCGTGTGTGTGTGAAAACATGTGTGTGTGTGAACACGTGTGTGTGTGAACAGGTGTGTGCGAGAACAGGTGTGTGTGTCTGTGTGAGAACACGTGTGTGTGTGAGAAAACGTGTGTGTGTGTGAGAACACGTGTGTGTGTGAGAACATGTATGTGTGAGAACACGTGTGTGTGTGAGAACACGTGTGTGTGTGTGAACAGGTGTGTGTGTGTGTGAAAAGGTGTGTGTGTGTGAGAACACGTGTGTGTGTGAGAACACGTGTGTGTGTGTGAACAGGTGTGTGTGTGTGAACACGTGTGTGTGTGTGAACAGGTGTGTGTGTGTGAACACGTGTGTGTGTGTGAACAGGTATGTGTGTGAACAGGTGTGTGTGTGTGAACACGTGTGTGTGTGTGAACAGGTGTGTGTGCATGAGAACAGGTGTGTGTGTGTGAACACGTGTGTGTGTGAGAACACGTGTGTGTGAGAGAACAGGTGTGTGTGTGTGTGAACAGGTGTGTGTGTGTGAACAGGTGTGTGTGTTTGTGTGAGAACACGTGTGTGTGTGTGAGAACACGTGTGTGTGTGTGAACAGGTGTGTGTGTGTGAACACGTGTGTGTGTGTGAACAGGTGTGTGTGTGTGAACACGTGTGTGTGTGAACAGGTATGTGTGTGAACAGGTGTGTGTGTGTGAACACGTGTGAGTGTGTGAACAGGTGTGTGTGTGTGTGAACACGTGTGTGTGTGTGTGTGAACACGTGTGTGTGTGTGTGAACTTTTGTGTGTGTGGACACGTGTGTGTGTGAGAACACGTGTGTGCGTGCGTGTGTGAACACGTGTGTGCGTGTGTGTGAATCGGTGTGTGTGTGAGAACACGTGTGTGCGTGCGTGTGTGAACACGTGTGTGCGTGTGTGTGAACACGTGTGTGTGTGTGAACAGGTGTGTGTGAGTGTGAACGTGTGTGTTTGTGTGTGAACACGTGTGTGTGTGTGAACACGTGTGTGTGAATGAACAGGTGTGTGTGTGTGAACACGTGTGTGTGAGAACACGTGTGTGTGTGTGTGAACAGGTGTGTGTGTGAGAACAGGTGTGTGTGTGAACACGTGTGTGTGTGTGTGTGAACAGGTGTGTGTGTGTGAACAGGTGTGTGTGTGTGAATCGGTGTGTGTGTGTGTGTGAACCGGTGTGTGTGTGTGTGTGTGAACCGGTGTGTGTGTGAATATGTGTGTGTCTGTGTGTGTGTGTGTGAACACGTGTGTGTGTGAGTGAACACGTGTGTGTGTGTGTGAACAGGTGTGTGTGTGTGAACACGTGTGTGTGTGTGAACAGGTGTGTGTGTGTGAACACGTGTGTGTGTGTGAACAGGTGTGTGTGTGTGAACACGTGTGTGTGTGTGTGAACAGGTGTGTGTGTGAGAACAGGTGTGTGTCTCTGTGTGTGAACCCGTGTGTGTCTGTGTGAACACGTGTGTGTGAGAGAACAGGTGTGTGTGTGTGAACACGTGTGTGTGTGAACACGTGTCTGTGTGTGAACACGTGTGTGTGTGCGTGTGTGTGAACACGTGTGTGCATGTGTGTGTGAGAACATGTGTGTGTGTGTGAACGTGTGTGTCTGTTTGTGTGTGCACACGTGTGTGTGTGTGAACACGTGTGTGTGTGAATGTGTGTGTGAACTTGTGTATGTGAACACGTGTGTGTATGTGAACGGGTGTGTGTTAACAGGTGTGTGTGTGAACACGTGTGTGTGAACAGGTGTGTGTGTGTGAACAGGTGTGTGTGGTGTGAACAAGTGTGTGTGTGAACACGTGTGTGTGTGAACAGGTGTGTGTGTGAACACGTGTGTGTGTGAACACGTGTGATTGTGTGAACAGGTGTGTGTGTGTGAACACGTGTGTGTGCGTGTGTGTGTGAACACGTGTGTGTGTGTGTGTGAACGTGTGTGTGTGTGTGACAACGTGGGTGTGTGTGAACACATGTGTGCGTGTGTGGACACGTGTGTGTGTGTGAGAACACGTGTGTGCGTGCGTGTGTGAACACGTGTGTGCGTGTGTGTGAACACGTGTGTGTGTGCGTGTGTATGAACATGTGTGTGTGAGTGTGAACGTGTGTGTTTGTGTGTGAACACGTGTGTGTGTGTGAACACGTGTGTGTGTGCGTGTGTGTGAACACGTGTGTGCATGTGTGTGTGAGAACATGTGTGTGTGTGTGAACGTGTGTGTCTGTTTGTGTGTGCACACGTGTGTGTGTGTGTGAACACGTGTGTGTGTGAATGTGTGTGTGTGAACTTGTGTATGTGGACACGTGTGTGTATGTGAATGGGTTTGTGTTAACAGGTGTGTGTGTGAACACGTGTGTGTGAACAGGTGTGTGTGTGTGAACAGGTGTGTGTGTGTGTGTGTGAACAAGTGTGTGTGTGAACACGTGTGTGTGTGAACAGGTGTGTGTGTGAAAACGTGTGTGTGTGAACACGTGTGAGTGTGTGAACAGGTGTGTGTGTGAACACGTGTGTGTGTGTGTGTGTGTGTGAACACGTGTGTGTGTGTGTGTGTGTGTGTGAACACGTGTGTGTGTGTGTGAACGTGTGTGTGTGTGACAACGTGTGTGTGTGAACACGTGTGTGTGTGTGGACACGTGTGTGTGTGTGAGAACACGTGTGTGCGTGCGTGTGTCAACACGTGTGTGCGTGTGTGTGAACACGTGCGTGTGTGCGTTTGTATGAACATGTGTGTGTGAGTGTGAACGTGTGTGTTTGTGTGTGAACACGTGTGTGTGTGTGAACACGTGTGTGTGTGTGAACAGGTGTGTGTGTGTGTGAACACGTGTGTGTGTGTGTGTGTGAACACGTGTGTGTGTGTGTGTGTGTGAACGTGTGTGTGTGTGTGACAACGTGTGTGTGTGAACACGTGTGTGTGTGTGTGTGGACACGTGTGTGTGTGTGAGAACACGTGTGTGCGTGCGTGTTTGAACACGTGTGTGCGTGTGTGTGAACACGTGTGTGTGTGCGTGTGTGTGTGAACATGTGTGTGTGAGTGTGAACGTGTGTGTTTGTGTGTGAACACGTGTGTGTGTGTGAACACGTGTGTGTGTGAACAGGTGTGTGTGTGTGAACACGTGTGTGTGTGAGAACACGTGTGTGTGTGTGAACAGGTGTGTGTGTGAACACGTGTGTGTGTGTGAACAAATGTGTGTGTGTGTGAACAGGTGTGTGTGTGTAAACAGGTGTGTGTGTGTGAACGCGTGTGTGTGTGTGAACGTGTGTGTGTGTGTGTGTGTGAACACGTGTGTGTGTGTGCAAACAGGTGTGTGTGTGTGAACACGTGTGTGTGTGAACACGTGTGTCTGCGTGTGGACACGTGTGTGTGTGTGTGAGAACACGTGTGTGTGTACATGTGTGGACACGTGTGTGTGTGTGAACAGGGGTGTGTGTGTGTGAACAGGTGTGTGTGTGAACACGTGTGTGTGTGAACACGTGTATTTGTATGAACACGTGTGTGTGTGAACGTGTGTGTGTGTTTGTGTGTGCACACGTGTGTGTTTGTGTGTGAACACGTGTGTGTGTGAATGTGTGTGTGTGAACGTGTGTATGTGAACACATGTGTGTATGTGAACGGGTGTGTGTTAACATGTGTGTGTGTGAACACGTGTGTGTGAACACATGTGTGTGTGTGAACATGTGTGTGTGTGAACACGTGTGTGTGTGAACACGTGTGTGTGTGAACACGTGTGTGTGTGTGTGTGAACAGGTGTGTGTGTGTGAACAGGTGTGTGTGTGTGAATCGGTGTGTGTGTGTGTGTGAACCGGTGTGTGTGTGTGTGTGTGAACCGGTGTGTGTGTGAATACGTGTGTGTCTGTGTGTGTGTGTGTGAACACGTGTGTGTGTGAGTGAACACGTGTGTGTGTGTGTGAACAGGTGTGTGTGTGTGAACACGTGTGTGTGTGTGAACAGGTGTGTGTGTGTGAACACGTGTGTGTGTGTGAACAGGTGTGTGTGTGTGAACACGTGTGTGTGTGTGTGAACAGGTGTGTGTGTGAGAACAGGTGTGTGTCTCTGTGTGTGAACCCGTGTGTGTCTGTGTGTGAACACGTGTGTGTGAGAGAACAGGTGTGTGTGTGTGAACACGTGTGTGTGTGAACACGTGTCTGTGTGTGAACACGTGTGTGTGTGCGTGTGTGTGAACACGTGTGTGCATGTGTGTGTGAGAACATGTGTGTGTGTGTGAACGTGTGTGTCTGTTTGTGTGTGCACACGTGTGTGTGTGTGAACACGTGTGTGTGTGAATGTGTGTGTGAACTTGTGTATGTGAACACGTGTGTGTATGTGAACGGGTGTGTGTTAACAGGTGTGTGTGTGAACACGTGTGTGTGAACAGGTGTGTGTGTGTGAACAGGTGTGTGTGTGAACAAGTGTGTGTGTGAACACGTGTGTGTGTGAACAGGTGTGTGTGTGAACACGTGTGTGTGTGAACACGTGTGATTGTGTGAACAGGTGTGTGTGTGTGAACACGTGTGTGTGCGTGTGTGTGTGAACACGTGTGTGTGTGTGTGTGAACGTGTGTGTGTGTGTGACAACGTGGGTGTGTGTGAACACATGTGTGCGTGTGTGGACACGTGTGTGTGTGTGAGAACACGTGTGTGCGTGCGTGTGTGAACACGTGTGTGCGTGTGTGTGAACACGTGTGTGTGTGCGTGTGTATGAACATGTGTGTGTGAGTGTGAACGTGTGTGTTTGTGTGTGAACACGTGTGTGTGTGAACACGTGTGTGTGTGCGTGTGTGTGAACACGTGTGTGCATGTGTGTGTGAGAACATGTGTGTGTGTGTGAACGTGTGTGTCTGTTTGTGTGTGCACACGTGTGTGTGTGTGAACACGTGTGTGTGTGAATGTGTGTGTGTGAACTTGTGTATGTGAACACGTGTGTGTATGTGAATGGGTTTGTGTTAACAGGTGTGTGTGTGAACACGTGTGTGTGAACAGGTGTGTGTGTGTGAACAGGTGTGTGTGTGTGTGTGTGAACAAGTGTGTGTGTGAACACGTGTGTGTGTGAACAGGTGTGTGTGTGAAAACGTGTGTGTGTGAACACGTGTGAGTGTGTGAACAGGTGTGTGTGTGAACACGTGTGTGTGTGTGTGTGAACACGTGTGTGTGTGTGTGTGTGTGAACACGTGTGTGTGTGTGTGAACGTGTGTGTGTGTGTGTGACAACGTGTGTGTGTGAACACGTGTGTGTGTGTGTGGACACGTGTGTGTGTGTGAGAACACGTGTGTGCGTGCGTGTGTCAACACGTGTGTGCGTGTGTGTGAACACGTGCGTGTGTGCGTGTGTATGAACATGTGTGTGTGAGTGTGAACGTGTGTGTTTGTGTGTGAACACGTGTGTGTGTGTGAACACGTGTGTGTGTGTGAACAGGTGTGTGTGTGAACACGTGTGTGTGTGAGAACACGTGTGTGTGTGTAAACAGGTGTGTGTGTGTGAACGCGTGTGTGTGTGTGAACAGGTGTGTATGTGTGTGGGTGAACACGTGTGTGTGTGTGCGAACAGGTGTGTGTGTGTGAACACGTGTGTGTGCGTGTGGACACGTGTGTGTGTGTGTGAGAACACGTGTGTGTGCATGTGTGGACACGTGTGTGTGTGTGAACAGGGGTGTGTGTGTGAACAGGTGTGTGTGAGAACACGTGTGTGTGTGAACACGTGTATTTGTATGAAAACGTGTATGTATGAACGTGTGTGTGTGTTTGTGTGTGCACACGTGTGTGTGTGTGTGAACACGTGTGTGTGTGAATGTGTGTGTGTGAACGTGTGTATGTGAACACGTGTGTGTGAACACGTGTGTGTGTGTGAACATGTGTGTGTGTGAACACGTGTGTGTGTGAACATGTGTGTGTGTGTGAACACGTGTGTGTGTGTGTGTGAACAGGTGTGTGTGTGTGAACAGGTGTGTGTGTGTGAATCAGTGTGTGTGTGTGTGAACCGGTGTGTGTGTGTGTGTGTGTGTGTGTGAACCGGTGTGTGTGTGTGTGTGAATACGTGTGTGTCTGTGTGTGTGTGTGTGAACACGTGTGTGTGTGAGTGAACACTTGTGTGTGTGTGTGAACAGGTGTGTGTTTGTGAACACGTGTGTGTGTGTGAACAGGTGTGTGTGTGTGTGAACACGTGTGTGTGTGTGTGTGAACACGTGTGTGTGTGTGTGTGTGAACGTGTGTGTGTGTGTGACAACGTGTGTGTGTGAACACGTGTGTGTGTGTGTGGACACGTGTGTGTGTGTGAGAACACGTGTGTGCGTGCGTGTGTGAACACGTGTGTGCGTGTGTGTGAACATGTGTGTGTGTGCGTGTGTGTGTGAACATGTGTGTGTGAGTGTGAACGTGTGTGTTTGTGTGTGAACACGTGTGTGTGTGTGAACACGTGTGTGTGTGTGAACAGGTGTGTGTGTGTGAACACGTGTGTGTGTGAGAACACGTGTGTGTGTGTGAACAGGTGTGTGTGTGAACACGTGTGTGTGTGTGAACAAATGTGTGTGTGTGTGAACAGGTGTGTGTGTGTAAACAGGTGTGTGTGTGTGAACGCGTGTGTGTGTGTGAACGCTTGTGTGTGTGTGTGTGTGAACACGTGTGTGTGTGCAAACAGGTGTGTGTGTGTGAACACGTGTGTGTGTGAACACGTGTGTGTGCGTGTGGACACGTGTGTGTGTGTGTGAGAACACGTGTGTGTGTGCATGTGTGGACACGTGTGTGTGTGTGAACAGGGGTGTGTGTGTGTGAACAGGTATGTGTGTGAACACGTGTGTGTGTGAACACGTGTATTTGTATGAACACGTGTGTGTGTGAACGTGTGTGTGTGTTTGTGTGTGCACACGTGTGTGTGTGTGTGAACACGTGTGTGTGTGAATGTGTGTGTGTGAACGTGTGTATGTGAACACATGTGTGTATGTGAACGGGTGTGTGTTAACATGTGTGTGTGTGAACACGTGTGTGTGAACACATGTGTGTGTGTGAACATGTGTGTGTGTGAACACGTGTGTGTGTGAACACGTGTGTGTGTGAACACGTGTGTGTGTGTGTGAACAGGTGTGTGTGTGTGAACAGGTGTGTGTGTGTGAATCGGTGTGTGTGTGTGTGAACCGGTGTGTGTGTGTGTGTGTGAACCGGTGTGTGTGTGTGAATACGTGTGTGTCTGTGTGTGTGTGTGTGAACACGTGTGTGTGTGAGTGAACACGTGTGTGTGTGTGTGAACAGGTGTGTGTGTGTGAACACGTGTGTGTGTGAACAGGTGTGTGTGTGTGAACACGTGTGTGTGTGTGAACAGGTGTGTGTGTGTGAACACGTGTGTGTGTGTGTGAACAGGTGTGTGTGTGAGAACAGGTGTGTGTCTCTGTGTGTGAACCCGTGTGTGTCTGTGTGTGAACACGTGTGTGTGAGAGAACAGGTGTGTGTGTGTGAACACGTGTGTGTGTGAACACGTGTCTGTGTGTGAACACGTGTGTGTGTGCGTGTGTGTGAACACGTGTGTGCATGTGTGTGTGAGAACATGTGTGTGTGTGTGAACGTGTGTGTCTGTTTGTGTGTGCACACGTGTGTGTGTGTGAACACGTGTGTGTGTGAATGTGTGTGTGTGTTTGTGTGTGCACACGTGTGTGTGTGTGTGAACACGTGTGTGTGTGAACACGTGTATTTGTATGAACACGTGTGTGTGTGAACGTGTGTGTGTGTTTGTGTGTGCACACGTGTGTGTGTGTGTGAACACGTGTGTGTGTGAATGTGTGTGTGTGAACGTGTGTATGTGAACACATGTGTGTATGTGAACGGGTGTGTGTTAACATGTGTGTGTGTGAACACGTGTGTGTGAACACATGTGTGTGTGTGAACATGTGTGTGTGTGAACACGTGTGTGTGTGAACACGTGTGTGTGTGAACACGTGTGTGTGTGTGTGAACAGGTGTGTGTGTGTGAACAGGTGTGTGTGTGTGAATCGGTGTGTGTGTGTGTGAACCGGTGTGTGTGTGTGTGTGTGAACCGGTGTGTGTGTGTGAATACGTGTGTGTCTGTGTGTGTGTGTGTGAACACGTGTGTGTGTGAGTGAACACGTGTGTGTGTGTGTGAACAGGTGTGTGTGTGTGAACACGTGTGTGTGTGAACAGGTGTGTGTGTGTGAACACGTGTGTGTGTGTGAACAGGTGTGTGTGTGTGAACACGTGTGTGTGTGTGTGAACAGGTGTGTGTGTGAGAACAGGTGTGTGTCTCTGTGTGTGAACCCGTGTGTGTCTGTGTGTGAACACGTGTGTGTGAGAGAACAGGTGTGTGTGTGTGAACACGTGTGTGTGTGAACACGTGTCTGTGTGTGAACACGTGTGTGTGTGCGTGTGTGTGAACACGTGTGTGCATGTGTGTGTGAGAACATGTGTGTGTGTGTGAACGTGTGTGTCTGTTTGTGTGTGCACACGTGTGTGTGTGTGAACACGTGTGTGTGTGAATGTGTGTGTGAACTTGTGTATGTGAACACGTGTGTGTATGTGAACGGGTGTGTGTTAACAGGTGTGTGTGTGAACACGTGTGTGTGAACAGGTGTGTGTGTGTGAACAGGTGTGTGTGTGTGTGAACAAGTGTGTGTGTGAACACGTGTGTGTGTGAACAGGTGTGTGTGTGAACACGTGTGTGTGTGAACACGTGTGATTGTGTGAACAGGTGTGTGTGTGTGAACACGTGTGTGTGCGTGTGTGTGTGAACACGTGTGTGTGTGTGTGTGAACGTGTGTGTGTGTGTGACAATATGGGTGTGTGTGAACACATGTGTGCGTGTGTGGACACGTGTGTGTGTGTGAGAACACGTGTGTGCGTGCGTGTGTGAACACGTGTGTGCGTGTGTGTGAACACGTGTGTGTGTGCGTGTGTATGAACATGTGTGTGTGAGTGTGAACGTGTGTGTTTGTGTGTGAACACGTGTGTGTGTGTGAACACGTGTGTGTGTGCGTGTGTGTGAACACGTGTGTGCATGTGTGTGTGAGAACATGTGTGTGTGTGTGAACGTGTGTGTCTGTTTGTGTGTGTGTGAACACGTGTGTGTGTGAGTGAACACTTGTGTGTGTGTGTGAACAGGTGTGTGTTTGTGAACACGTGTGTGTGTGTGAACAGGTGTGTGTGTGTGTGAACACGTGTGTGTGTGTGTGTGAACACGTGTGTGTGTGTGTGTGTGAACGTGTGTGTGTGTGTGACAACGTGTGTGTGTGAACACGTGTGTGTGTGTGTGGACACGTGTGTGTGTGTGAGAACACGTGTGTGCGTGCGTGTGTGAACACGTGTGTGCGTGTGTGTGAACATGTGTGTGTGTGCGTGTGTGTGTGAACATGTGTGTGTGAGTGTGAACGTGTGTGTTTGTGTGTGAACACGTGTGTGTGTGTGAACACGTGTGTGTGTGTGAACAGGTGTGTGTGTGTGAACACGTGTGTGTGTGAGAACACGTGTGTGTGTGTGAACAGGTGTGTGTGTGAACACGTGTGTGTGTGTGAACAAATGTGTGTGTGTGTGAACAGGTGTGTGTGTGTAAACAGGTGTGTGTGTGTGAACGCGTGTGTGTGTGTGAACGCTTGTGTGTGTGTGTGTGTGAACACGTGTGTGTGTGCAAACAGGTGTGTGTGTGTGAACACGTGTGTGTGTGAACACGTGTGTGTGCGTGTGGACACGTGTGTGTGTGTGTGAGAACACGTGTGTGTGTGCATGTGTGGACACGTGTGTGTGTGTGAACAGGGGTGTGTGTGTGTGAACAGGTATGTGTGTGAACACGTGTGTGTGTGAACACGTGTATTTGTATGAACACGTGTGTGTGTGAACGTGTGTGTGTGTTTGTGTGTGCACACGTGTGTGTGTGTGTGAACACGTGTGTGTGTGAATGTGTGTGTGTGAACATGTGTGTGTGTGAACACGTGTGTGTGAACACATGTGTGTGTGTGAACATGTGTGTGTGTGAACACGTGTGTGTGTGAACACGTGTGTGTGTGAACACGTGTGTGTGTGTGTGAACAGGTGTGTGTGTGTGAACAGGTGTGTGTGTGTGAATCGGTGTGTGTGTGTGTGAACCGGTGTGTGTGTGTGTGTGTGAACCGGTGTGTGTGTGTGAATACGTGTGTGTCTGTGTGTGTGTGTGTGAACACGTGTGTGTGTGAGTGAACACGTGTGTGTGTGTGTGAACAGGTGTGTGTGTGTGAACACGTGTGTGTGTGAACAGGTGTGTGTGTGTGAACACGTGTGTGTGTGTGAACAGGTGTGTGTGTGTGAACACGTGTGTGTGTGTGTGAACAGGTGTGTGTGTGAGAACAGGTGTGTGTCTCTGTGTGTGAACCCGTGTGTGTCTGTGTGTGAACACGTGTGTGTGAGAGAACAGGTGTGTGTGTGTGAACACGTGTGTGTGTGAACACGTGTCTGTGTGTGAACACGTGTGTGTGTGCGTGTGTGTGAACACGTGCGTGCATGTGTGTGTGAGAACATGTGTGTGTGTGTGAACGTGTGTGTCTGTTTGTGTGTGCACACGTGTGTGTGTGTGAACACGTGTGTGTGTGAATGTGTGTGTGAACTTGTGTATGTGAACACGTGTGTGTATGTGAACGGGTGTGTGTTAACAGGTGTGTGTGTGAACACGTGTGTGTGAACAGGTGTGTGTGTGTGAACAGGTGTGTGTGTGTGTGAACAAGTGTGTGTGTGAACACGTGTGTGTGTGAACAGGTGTGTGTGTGAACACGTGTGTGTGTGAACACGTGTGATTGTGTGAACAGGTGTGTGTGTGTGAACACGTGTGTGTGCGTGTGTGTGTGAACACGTGTGTGTGTGTGTGTGAACGTGTGTGTGTGTGTGACAATATGGGT
This sequence comes from Chiloscyllium punctatum, assembly GCF_047496795.1. Lineage (NCBI taxonomy): Eukaryota > Metazoa > Chordata > Chondrichthyes > Orectolobiformes > Hemiscylliidae > Chiloscyllium > Chiloscyllium punctatum. The sequence goes on from NC_092744.1 coordinate 103,687,015, forward strand.
GTGTGTGAACACATGTGTGCGTGTGTGGACACGTGTGTGTGTGTGAGAACACGTGTGTGCGTGCGTGTGTGAACACGTGTGTGCGTGTGTGTGAACACGTGTGTGTGTGCGTGTGTATGAACATGTGTGTGTGAGTGTGAACGTGTGTGTTTGTGTGTGAACACGTGTGTGTGTGTGAACACGTGTGTGTGTGCGTGTGTGTGAACACGTGTGTGCATGTGTGTGTGAGAACATGTGTGTGTGTGTGAACGTGTGTGTCTGTTTGTGTGTGCACACGTGTGTGTGTGTGTGAACACGTGTGTGTGTGAATGTGTGTGTGTGAACTTGTGTATGTGAACAAGTGTGTGTATGTGAATGGGTGTGTGTTAACAGGTGTGTGTGTGAACACGTGTGTGTGAACAGGTGTGTGTGTGTGAACAGGTGTGTGTGTGTGTGTGAACAAGTGTGTGTGAACACGTGTGTGTGAACAGGTGTGTGTGTGAAAACGTGTGTGTGTGAACACGTGTGAGTGTGTGAACAGGTGTGTGTGTGAACACGTGTGTGTGTGTGTGTGTGTGAACACGTGTGTGTGTGTGTGTGAACACGTGTGTGTGTGTGAACGTGTGTGTGTGTGTGACAACGTGTGTGTGTGAACACGTGTGTGTGTGTGGACACGTGTGTGTGTGTGAGAACACGTGTGTGCGTGCGTGTGTGAACACGTGTGTGCGTGTGTGTGAACACGTGTGTGTGTGCGTGTGTATGAACATGTGTGTGTGAGTGTGAACGTGTGTGTTTGTGAGTGAACACGTGTGTGTGTGTGAACACGTGTGTGTGTGAACAGGTGTGTGTGTGAACACGTGTGTGTGTGAGAACACGTGTGTGTGTGTAAACAGGTGTGTGTGTGTGAACGCGTGTGTGTGTGTGAACAGGTGTGTATGTGTGTGGGTGAACACGTGTGTGTGTGTGCGAACAGGTGTGTGTGTGTGAACACGTGTGTGTGTGAACACGTGTGTGTGCGTGTGGACACGTGTGTGTGTGTGTGTGAGAACACGTGTGTGTGCATGTGTGGACACGTGTGTGTGTGTGAACAGGGGTGTGTGTGTGAACAGGTGTGTGTGAGAACACGTGTGTGTGTGAACACGTGTATTTGTATGAACACGTGTATGTATGAACGTGTGTGTGTGTTTGTGTGTGCACACGTGTGTGTGTGTGTGAACACGTGTGTGTGTGAATGTGTGTGTGTGAACGTGTGTATGTGAACACGTGTGTGTGAACACGTGTGTGTGTGTGAACATGTGTGTGTGTGTGAACACGTGTGTGTGTGAACATGTGTGTGTGTGTGAACACGTGTGTGTGTGTGTGAACAGGTGTGTGTGTGTGTGAACAGGTGTGTGTGTGTGAATCAGTGTGTGTGTGTGTGTGAACCGGTGTGTGTGTGTGTGTGTGTGTGTGTGTGAACCGGTGTGTGTGTGTGTGTGAATACGTGTGTGTCTGTGTGTGTGTGTGTGTGTGAACACGTGTGTGTGTGAGTGAACACGTGTGTGTGTGTGTGAACAGGTGTGTGTTTGTGAACACGTGTGTGTGTGTGAACAGGTGTGTGTGTGTGAACACGTGTGTGTGTGTGAACAGGTGTGTGTGTGTGAACACGTGTGTGTGTGTGTGAACAGGTGTGTGTGTGAGAACAGGTGTGTGTGTCTGTGTGTGAACGCGTGTGTGTCTGTGTGTGAACACGTGTGTGTGAGAGAACAGGTGTGTGTGTGTGTGAACACGTGTGTGTGTGAACAAGTGTGTGTGTGCGTGTGTGTGAACACGTGTGTGCATGTGTGTGTGAGAACATGTGTGTGTGTGTGAACATGTGTGTGTGTTTGTGTGTGCACACGTGTGTGTGTGTGTGAACACGTGTGTGTGTGAATGTGTGTGTGTGAACGTGTGTATGTGAACACGTGTGTGTATGTGAACGGGTGTGTGTTAACAGGTGTGTGTGTGAACACGTGTGTGTGAACAGGTGTGTGTGTGTGAACATGTGTGTGTGTGAACACGTGTGTGTGTGTGAACAGGTGTGTGTGTGTGAACACGTGTGTGTGTGGACAGGTGTGTGTGTGTGGACAGGTGTGTGTGTGTGTGAACAGGTGTGTGTGTGTGAACATGTGTGTGTGTGTGAACAGGTGTGTGTTTGTCTGTGTGTGAACAGGTGTGTGTGTGAACAGGTGTGTGTGTGATACGTGTGTGTGTGAACGTGTGTGTGTGTGAACGTGTGTGTATCTGTGTGTGAACACGTGTGTGTGTATGTGAACACGTGTGTGTGTGTGTGTGTGAACAGGTGTGTGTGTGAACAGGTGTGTGTGTGTGAGAACACGTGTGTTTGTGAGAACACGTGTGTGAGTGAACACGTGTGTGTGTGTGAGAACACGTGTGTGTGTGTGTGTGAACAGGTGTGTGTGTGAACAGGTGTGTGTGTGTGAGAACACGTGTATGTGTGTGTGTGAGAACACGTGTGTGTGTGTGAACAGGTGTGTGTGTGAGAACATGTGTGTGTGAACACGTGTGTGTGTGTGTGTGAACAGGTGTGTGTGTGTGAACAGGTGTGTGTGTGAACAGGTGTGTGTGTGTCTGAATCGGTGTGTGTGTGTGAACAGGTGTGTGTGAACAGGTGTGTGTGTGAACAGGTGTGTGTGTGAACACATGTGTGTGTGTGAACGTGTGTGTGTGTGTCTGTATGTGAACAGGTGTGTGTGTGAACACGTGTGTGTGTGTGTGAACGTGTGTGTGTGTGTGAACGCGTGTGTGTGTGAAAACATGTGTGTGTGTGAACACGTGTGTGTGTGAACAGGTGTGTGCGAGAACAGGTGTGTGTGTCTGTGTGAGAACACGTGTGTGTGTGAGAAAACGTGTGTGTGTGTGAGAACACGTGTGTGTGTGAGAACATGTATGTGTGAGAACACGTGTGTGTGTGAGAACACGTGTGTGTGTGTGTGAACAGGTGTGTGTGTGTGTGAAAAGGTGTGTGTGTGTGAGAACACGTGTGTGTGTGAGAACACGTGTGCGTGTGTGAACAGGTGTGTGTGTGTGAACACGTGTGTGTGTGTGAACAGGTGTGTGTGTGTGAACACGTGTGTGTGTGTGAACAGGTATGTGTGTGAACAGGTGTGTGTGTGTGAACACGTGTGTGTGTGTGAACAGGTGTGTGTGCATGAGAACAGGTGTGTGTGTGTGAACACGTGTGTGTGTGAGAACACGTGTGTGTGAGAGAACAGGTGTGTGTGTGTGTGAACAGGTGTGTGTGTGTGTGAACAGGTGTGTGTGTTTGTGTGAGAACACGTGTGTGTGTGTGAGAACACGTGTGTGTCTGTGAACAGGTGTGTGTGTGTGAACACGTGTGTGTGTGTGAACAGGTGTGTGTGTGTGAACACGTGTGTGTGTGAACAGGTATGTGTGTGAACAGGTGTGTGTGTGTGAACACGTGTGAGTGTGTGAACAGGTGTGTGTGTGTGTGAACACGTGTGTGTGTGTGTGTGAACACGTGTGTGTGTGTGTGAACTTTTGTGTGTGTGTGACAACGTGTGTGTGTGAACACGTGTGTGTGTGAACACGTGTGTGTGTGTGTGAACACGTGTGTGTGTGTGTGTGAACGTGTGTGTGTGACAACGTGTGTGTGTGAACACGTGTGTGTGTGTGTGGACACGTGTGTGTGTGTGAGAACACGTGGTGCGTGCGTGTGTGAACACGTGTGTGCGTGTGTGTGAACACGTGTGTGTGTGCGTGTGTATGAACATGTGTGTGTGAGTGTGAACGTGTGTGTTTGTGTGTGAACACGTGTGTGTGTGTGAACACGTGTGTGTGTGTGAACAGGTGTGTGTGTGAACACGTGTGTGTGTGAGAACACGTGTGTGTGTGTAAACAGGTGTGTGTGTGTGAACGCGTGTGTGTGTGTGAACAGGTGTGTATGTGTGTGGGTGAACACGTGTGTGTGTGTGTGCGAACAGGTGTGTGTGTGTGAACACGTGTGTGTGTGAACACGTGTGTGTGCGTGTGGACACGTGTGTGTGTGTGAGAACACGTGTGTGTGCATGTGTTGACACGTGTGTGTGTGTGAACAGGGGTGTGTGTGTGAACAGGTGTGTGTGAGAACACGTGTGTGTGTGAACACGTGTATTTGCATGAACACGTGTATGTGTGAACGTGTGTGTGTGTTTGTGTGTGCACACGTGTGTGTGTGTGTGAACAATTGTGTGTGTGAATGTGTGTGTGTGAACGTGTGTATGTGAACACGTGTGTGTGTGAACATGTGTGTGTGTGTGAACACGTGTGTGTGTGTGTGAACAGGTGTGTGTGTGTGAACAGGTGTGTGTGTGTGAATCAGTGTGTGTGTGTGTGTGAACCGGTGTGTGTGTGTGTGAACAGGTGTGTGTTTGTGAACACGTGTGTGTGTGTGAACAGGTGTGTGTGTGAACACGTGTGTGTGTGTGAACAGGTGTGTGTGTGTGAACACGTGTGTGTGTGTGTGAACAGGTGTGTGTGTGAGAACAGGTGTGTGTGTCTGTGTGTGAACGCGTGTGTGTCTGTGTGTGAACACGTGTGTTTGAGAGAACAGGTGTGTGTGTGTGTGAACACGTGTGTGTGTGAACAAGTGTGTGTGTGCGTGTGTGTGAACACGTGTGTGCATGTGTGTGTGAGAACATGTGTGTGTGTGTGAACGTGTGTGTGTGTTTGTGTGTGCACACGTGTGTGTGTGTGTGAACACGTGTGTGTGTGAATGTGTGTGTGTGAACGTGTGTATGTGAACACGTGTGTGTATGTGAACGGGTGTGTGTTAACAGGTGTGTGTGTGAACACGTGTGTGTGAACAGGTGTGTGTGTGTGAACATGTGTGTGTGTGAACACGTGTGTGTGTGTGAACAGGTGTGTGTGTGAACACGTGTGTGTGTGGACAGGTGTGTGTGTGTGTGGACAGGTGTGTGTGTGTGTGAACAGGTGTGTGTGTGTGAACATGTGTGTGTGTGTGAACAGGTGTGTGTTTGTCTGTGTGTGAACAGGTGTGTGTGTGAACAGGTGTGTGTGTGAACACGTGTGTGTGTGAACGTGTGTGTGTGTGAACGTGTGTGTACCTGTGTGTGAACACGTGTGTGTGTATGTGAACACGTGTGTGTGTGTGTGTGAACAGGTGTGTGTGTGAACAGGTGTGTGTGTGTGAGAACACGTGTGTTTGTGAGAACACGTGTGTGAGTGAACACGTGTGTGTGTGTGAGAACACGTGTGTGTGTGTGTGTGAACAGGTGTGTGTGTGAACAGGTGTGTGTGTGTGAGAACACGTGTATGTGTGTGTGTGAGAACACGTGTGTGTGTGTGAACAGGTGTGTGTGTGAGAACATGTGTGTGTGAACACGTGTGTGTGTGTGTGAACAGGTGTGTGTGTGAACAGGTGTGTGTGTGTGTGAATCGGTGTGTGTGTGTGAACAGGTGTGTGTGAACAGGTGTGTGTGTGAACAGGTGTGTGTGTGAACACATGTGTGTGTGTGAACGTGTGTGTGTGTGTCTGTATGTGAACAGGTGTGTGTGTGAACACGTGTGTGTGTGTGTGAACGTGTGTGTGTGTGTGAACGCGTGTGTGTGTGAAAACATGTGTGTGTGTGAACACGTGTGTGTGTGAACAGGTGTGTGCGAGAACAGGTGTGTGTGTCTGTGTGAGAACACGTGTGTGTGTGAGAAAACGTGTGTGTGTGAGAACACGTGTGTGTGTGAGAACATGTATGTGTGAGAACACGTGTGTGTGTGAGAACACGTGTGTGTGTGAACAGGTGTGTGTGTGTGTGAAAAGGTGTGTGTGTGTGAGAACACGTGTGTGTGTGAGAACACGTGTGTGTGTGTGAACAGGTGTGTGTGTGTGAACACGTGTGTGTGTGTGAACAGGTGTGTGTGTGTGAACACGTGTGTGTGTGTGAACAGGTATGTGTGTGAACAGGTGTGTGTGTGTGAACACGTGTGTGTGTGTGAACAGGTGTGTGTGCATGAGAACAGGTGTGTGTGTGTGAACACGTGTGTGTGTGAGAACACATGTGTGTGAGAGAACAGGTGTGTGTGTGTGTGAACAGGTGTGTGTGTGTGAACAGGTGTGTGTGTTTGTGTGAGAACACGTGTGTGTGTGTGAGAACACGTGTGTGTGTGTGAACAGGTGTGTGTGTGTGAACACGTGTGTGTGTGTGAACAGGTGTGTGTGTGTGAACACGTGTGTGTGTGAACAGGTATGTGTGTGAACAGGTGTGTGTGTGTGAACACGTGTGAGTGTGTGAACAGGTGTGTGTGTGTGTGAACACGTGTGTGTGTGTGTGTGAACACGTGTGTGTGTGTGTGAACTTTTGTGTGTGTGGACACGTGTGTGTGTGAGAACACGTGTGTGCGTGCGTGTGTGAACACGTGTGTGCGTGTGTGTGAATCGGTGTGTGTGTGAGAACACGTGTGTGCGTGCGTGTGTGAACACGTGTGTGCGTGTGTGTGAACACGTGTGTGTGTGTGAACAGGTGTGTGTGAGTGTGAACGTGTGTGTTTGTGTGTGAACACGTGTGTGTGTGTGAACACGTGTGTGTGAATGAACAGGTGTGTGTGTGTGAACACGTGTGTGTGAGAACACGTGTGTGTGTGTGTGAACAGGTGTGTGTGTGAGAACAGGTGTGTGTGTCTGTGTGTGAACGCGTGTGTGTCTGTGTGTGAACACGTGTGTTTGAGAGAACAGGTGTGTGTGTGTGTGAACACGTGTGTGTGTGAACAAGTGTGTGTGTGCGTGTGTGTGAACACGTGTGTGCATGTGTGTGTGAGAACATGTGTGTGTGTGTGAACGTGTGTGTGTGTTTGTGTGTGCACACGTGTGTGTGTGTGTGAACACGTGTGTGTGTGAATGTGTGTGTGTGAACGTGTGTATGTGAACACGTGTGTGTATGTGAACGGGTGTGTGTTAACAGGTGTGTGTGTGAACACGTGTGTGTGAACAGGTGTGTGTGTGTGAACATGTGTGTGTGTGAACACGTGTGTGTGTGTGAACAGGTGTGTGTGTGAACACGTGTGTGTGTGGACAGGTGTGTGTGTGTGTGGACAGGTGTGTGTGTGTGTGAACAGGTGTGTGTGTGTGAACATGTGTGTGTGTGTGAACAGGGGTGTGTGTGTGTGAACAGGTGTGTGTGTGAACACGTGTGTGTGTGAACACGTGTATTTGTATGAACACGTGTGTGTGTGAACGTGTGTGTGTGTTTGTGTGTGCACACGTGTGTGTGTGTGAACACGTGTGTGTGTGAATGTGTGTGTGTGAACGTGTGTATGTGAACACATGTGTGTATGTGAACGGGTGTGTGTTAACATGTGTGTGTGTGAACACGTGTGTGTGAACACATGTGTGTGTGTGAACATGTGTGTGTGTGAACACGTGTGTGTGTGAACACGTGTGTGTGTGTGAACACGTGTGTGTGTGTGTGTGAACAGGTGTGTGTGTGTGAACAGGTGTGTGTGTGTGAATCGGTGTGTGTGTGTGTGTGAACCGGTGTGTGTGTGTGTGTGTGAACCGGTGTGTGTGTGAATACGTGTGTGTCTGTGTGTGTGTGTGTGAACACGTGTGTGTGTGAGTGAACACGTGTGTGTGTGTGTGAACAGGTGTGTGTGTGTGAACACGTGTGTGTGTGTGAACAGGTGTGTGTGTGTGAACACGTGTGTGTGTGTGAACAGGTGTGTGTGTGTGAACACGTGTGTGTGTGTGTGAACAGGTGTGTGTGTGAGAACAGGTGTGTGTCTCTGTGTGTGAACCCGTGTGTGTCTGTGTGAACACGTGTGTGTGAACAGGTGTGTGTGTGTGAACAGGTGTGTGTGTGTGTGTGTGTGTGAACAAGTGTGTGTGTGAACACGTGTGTGTGTGAACAGGTGTGTGTGTGAACACGTGTGTGTGTGAACACGTGTGAGTGTGTGAACAGGTGTGTGTGTGTGAACACGTGTGTGTGTGTGTGAACATGTGTGTGTGTGTGAACACGTGTGTGTGTGTGTGTGTGAACACGTGTGTGTGTGTGTGAACGTGTGTGTGTGTGACAACGTGTGTGTGTGAACACGTGTGTGTGTGTGGACACGTGTGTGTGTGTGAGAACACGTGTGTGCGTGTGTGTGAACACGTGTGTGTGTGCGTGTGTATGAACATGTGTGTGTGAGTGTGAACGTGTGTGTTTGTGTGTGAACACGTGTGTGTGTGTGAACACGTGTGTGTGTGTGAACAGGTGTGTGTGTGTGAACACGTGTGTGTGTGAGAACACGTGTGTGTGTGTAAACAGGTGTGTGTGTGTGAACGCGTGTGTGTGTGTGAACAGGTGTGTATGTGTGTGGGTGAACACGTGTGTGTGTGTGTGAACAGGTGTGTGTGTGTGAACACGTGTGTGTGTGAACACGTGTGTGTGCGTGTGGACACGTGTGTGTGTGTGTGAGAACACGTGTGTGTGTGCATGTGTGGACACGTGTGTGTGTGTGAACAGGGGTGTGTGTGTGAACAGGTGTGTGTGTGAACACGTGTGTGTGTGAACACGTGTATTTGTACGAACACGTGTGCGTGTGAACGTGTGTGTGTGTTTGTGTGTGCACACGTGTGTGTGTGTGTGAACACGTGTGTGTGTGAACGTGTGTATGTGAACACGTGTGTTAACACGTGTGTGTGTGTGTGAATGTGTGTGTGTGAACGTGTGTATGTGAAAACGTGTGTGTATGTGAACGGGTGTGTGTTAACAGGTGTGTGTGTGAACACGTGTGTGTGAACAGATGTGTGTGTGTGAACATGTGTGTGTGTGAACACGTGTGTGTGTGTGAACAGGTGTGTGTGTGTGAACACGTGTGTGTGTGGACAGGTGTGTGTGTGTGGACAGGTGTGTGTGTGTGAACAGGTGTGTGTGTGTGTGAACATGTGTGTGTGTGTGAACAGGTGTGTGTTTGTCTGTGTGTGAACAGGTGTGTGTGTGAACAGGTGTGTGTGTGAACACGTGTGTGTGTGAACGTGTGTGTGTGTGATGTGTGTGTATCTGTGTGTGAACACGTGTGTGTGTATGTGAACACGTGTGTGTGAGAGAGAACACATCTGTGTGTGAGAAAACGTGTGTGAGTGTGTGAGAACACGTGTGTTTGTGAGAACACGTGTGTGAGTGAACACGTGTGTGTGTGAGAACACGTGTGTGTGTGTGTGAACAGGTGTGTGTGTGAACAGGTGTGTGTGTGTGAGAACACGTGTATGTGTGTGTGTGAGAACACGTGTGTGTGTGAACAGGTGTGTGTGTGAGAACATGTGTGTGTGAACACGTGTGTGTGTGTGTGAACAGGTGTGTGTGTGTGTGAACAGGTGTGTGTGTGAACAGGTGTGTGTGTGTGTGTGTGAATCGGTGTGTGTGTGTGAACAGGTGTGTGTGAACAGGTGTGTGTGAACAGGTGTGTGTGTGAGAACACGTGTGTGTGTGTGTGAGAGCACGTGTGTGTGTGTGTGAACAGGTGTGTGTGTGTGTGTGAACGTGTTTGTGTGTGACAACGTGTGTGTGTGAACACGTGTGTGTGTGTGTGTGGACACGTGTGTGTGTGAGAACACGTGTGTGCGTGCGTGTGTGAACACGTGTGTGCGTGTGTGTGAACACGTGTGTGTGTGCGTGTGTGTGAACATGTGTGTGTGAGTGTGAACGTGTGTGTTTGTGTGTGAACACGTGTGTGTGTGTGAACACGTGTGTGTGTGTGAACAGGTGTGTGTGTGTGAACACGTGTGTGTGTGAGAACACGTGTGTGTGTGTGAACAGGTGTGTGTGTGAACACGTGTGTGTGTGTGTGTGAACAAATGTGTGTGTGTGTGAACAGGTGTGTGTGTGTGTAAACAGGTGTGTGTGTGTGATCGCGTGTGTGTGTGTGAACAGGTGTGTATGTGTGTGTGTGAACACGTGTGTGTGTGTGCAAACAGGTGTGTGTGTGTGAACACGTGTGTGTGTGAACACGTGTGTGTGCGTGTGGACACGTGTGTGTGTGTGTGAGAACATGTGTGTGTGTGTGCATGTGTGGACACGTGTGTGTGTGTGAACAGGGGTGTGTGTGTGAACAGGTGTGTGTGTGAACACGTGTGTGTGTGAGAACGCGTGTATTTGTATGAACACGTGTGTGTGTAAACGTGTGTGTGTGTTTGTGTGTGCACACGTGTGTGTGTGTGTGAACACGTGTGTGTGTGAATGTGTGTGTGTGAACGTGTGTATGTTAACACGTGTGTGTATGTGAACGGGTGTGTGTTAACAGGTGTGTGTGTGAACACGTGTGTGTGAACACGTGTGTGTGTGTGAACATGTGTGTGTGTGAACACGTGTGTGTGTGAACACGTGTGTGTGTGTGTGAACAGGTGTGTGTGTGTGAACAGGTGTGTGTGTGTGAATCGGTGTGTGTGTGTGAACCGGTGTGTGTGTGTGTGTGTGTGAACCGGTGTGTGTGTGAATACGTGTGTGTCTGTGTGTGTGTGTGAACACGTGTGTGTGAGTGAACACGTGTGTGTGTGCGTGAACAGGTGTGTGTGTGTGAACACGTGTGTGTGTGTGAACAGGTGTGTGTGTGTGAACACGTGTGTGTGTGTGTGTGAACAGGTGTGTGCGTGAGAACAGGTGTGTGTGTCTGTGTGTGAACCCGTGTGTGTCTGTGTGTGAACACGTGTGTGTGAGAGAACAGGTGTGTGTGTGTGAACACTTGTGTGTGTGAACACGTGTCTGTGTGTGAACACGTGTGTGTGTGCGTGTGTGTGAACACGTGTGTGCATGTGTGTGCGAGAACATGTGTGTGTGTGAACGTGTGTGTCTGTTTGTGTGTGCACACGTGTGTGTGTGTGAACACGTGTGTGTGTGAATGTGTGTGTGTGAACTGGTGTATGTGAACACGTGTGTGTATGTGAACGGGTGTGTGTTAACAGGTGTGTGTGTGAACACGTGTGTGTGAACAGGTGTGTATGTGTGAACAGGTGTGTGTGTGTGTGAACAAGTGTGTGTGTGAACACGTGTGTGTGTGAACAGGTGTGTGTGTGAACACGTGTGTGTGTGAACACGTGTGAGTGTGTGAACAGGTGTGTGTGTGAACACGTGTGTGTGTGTGAACACGTGTGTGTGTGTGTGTGAACGTGTGTGTGTGTGTGACAACGTGTGTGTGTGAACACGTGTGTGTGTGTGGACACGTGTGTGTGTGTGAGAACACGTGTGTGCATGCATGTGTGAACACGTGTGTGCGTGTGTGTGAACACGTGTGTGTGTGCGTGTGTATGAACATGTGTGCGTGAGTGTGAACGTGTGTGTTTGTGTGTGAACCGGTGTGTGTGTGTGAACACGTGTGTGTGTGTGTGAACAGGTGTGTGTGTGAACACGTGTGTGTGTGAACACGTGTATTTGTATGAACACGTGTGTGTCTGAACGTGTGTGTGTGTTTGTGTGTGCACACGTGTGTGTGTGTGAGAACACGTGTGTGTGTGAATGTGTGTGTGTGAACGTGTGTATGTGAACACGTGTGTGTATGTGAACGGGTGTGTATTAACAGGTGTGTGTGTGAACACGTGTGTGAACACGTGTGTGTGTGTGAACATGTGTGTGTGTGAACACGTGTGTGTGTGAACACGTGTGTGTGAACACGTGTGTGTGTGAACAGGTGTGTGTGTGTGAACAGGTGTGTGTGTGTGAATCGGTGTGTGTGTGTGTGAACCGGTGTGTGTGTGTGTGTGTGTGAACCGGTGTGTGTGTGAATACGTGTGTGTCTGTGTGTGTGTGTGTGAACACGTGTGTGTGTGAGTGAACACGTGTGTGTGTGTGTGAACAGGTGTGTGTGTGTGAACACGTGTGTGTGTGTGAACAGGTGTGTGTGTTTGAACACGTGTGTGTGTGTGAACAGGTGTGTGTGTGTGAACACGTGTGTGTGTGTGTGAACAGGTGTGTGTGTGAGAACAGGTGTGTGTCTCTGTGTGTGAACCCGTGTGTGTCTGTGGGTGAACACATGTGTGTGAGAGAACAGGTGTGTGTGTGAACACGTGTGTGTGTGAACACGTGTCTGTGTGTGAACACGTGTGTGTGTGCGTGTGTGTGAACACGTGTGTGCATGTGTGTGTGAGAACATGTGTGTGTGTGTGAACGTGTGTGTCTGTTTGTGTGTGCACACGTGTGTGTGTGTGTGAACACGTGTGTGTGTGAATGTGTGTGTGTGAACTTGTGTGTGTGAACACGTGTGTGTGAACAGGTGTGTGTGTGTGAACAGGTGTGTGTGTGTGTGAACAAGTGTGTGTGTGAACACGTGTGTGTGTGGACAGGTGTGTGTGTGAACAGGTGTGTGTGTGAACACGTGTGAGTGTGTGAACAGGTGTGTGTGTGTGTGAACACGTGTGTGTGTGTGTGAACACGTGTGTGTGTGTGTGAACGTGTGTGTGTGTGTGACAACGTGTGTGTGTGAACACGTGTGTGTGTGTGTGTGGACACGTGTGTGTGTGTGAGAACACGTGTGTGCGTGCGTGTGTGAACACGTGTGTACGTGTGTGTGAACACGTGTGTGTGTGCGTGTGTATGAACATGTGTGTGTGAGTGTGAACGTGTGTGTTTGTGTGTGAACACGTGTGTGTGTGAACACGTGTGTGTGTGCGTGTGTGTGAACACGTGTGTGCATGTGTGTGTGAGAACATGTGTGTGTGTGTGAACGTGTGTGTCTGTGTGTGCACACGTGTGTGTGTGTGAACACGTGTGTGTGTGAATGTGTGTGTGTGAACTTGTGTATGTGAACACGTGTGTGTATGTGAACGGGTGTGTGTTAACAGGTGTGTGTGTGAACACGTGTGTGTGAACAGGTGTGTGTGTGTGAACAGGTGTGTGTGTGTGTGTGAACAAGTGTGTGTGTGAACACGTGTGTGTGTGAACAGGTGTGTGTGTGAACACGTGTGTGTGTGAACACGTGTGAGTGTGTGAACAGATGTGTGTGTTTGTGAACACGTGTGTGTGTGTGTGTGTGTGTGAACACGTGTGTGTGTGTGTGAACACGTGTGTGTGTGTGTGTGAACGTGTGTGTGTGTGTGACAACGTGTGTGTGTGAACACGTGTGTGTGTGGACACGTGTGTGTGTGTGAGAACACGTGTGTGCGTGCGTGTGTGAACACGTGTGTGCGTGTGTGTGAACACGTGTGTGTGTGCGTGTGTATGAACATGTGTGTGTGAGTGTGAACGTGAGTGTTTGTATGTGAACACGTGTGTGTGTGTGAACACGTGTGTGTGTGTGAACAGGTGTGTGTGTGTGAACACGTGTGTGTGTGAGAACACGTGTGTGTGTGTGTGAACACGTGTGTGTGTGAATGTGTGTGTGTGAACTTGTGTATGTGAACACGTGTGTGTATGTGAACGGGTGTGTGTTAACAGGTGTGTGTGTGAACACGTGTGTGTGAACAGGTGTGTATGTGTGAACAGGTGTGTGTGTGTGTGAACAAGTGTGTGTGTGAACACGTGTGTGTGAACACGTGTGTGTGTGAACACGTGTGTGTGTGAACACGTGTGAGTGTGTGAACAGGTGTGTGTGTGTGTGAACACGTGTGTGTGTGTGTGAACACGTGTGTGTGTGTGTGTGAACGTGTGTGTGTGTGTGACAACGTGTGTGTGTGAACACGTGTGTGTGTGTGTGGACACGTGTGTGTGTGTGAGAACACGTGTGTGCATGCGTGTGTGAACACGTGTGTGCGTGTGTGTGAACATGTGTGTGTGCATGTGTATGAACATGTGTGTGTGAGTGTGAACGTGTGTGTTTGTGTGTGAACACGTGTGTGTGTGTGAACACGTGTGTGTGTGCGTGTGTGTGAACACGTGTGTGCATGTGTGTGTGAGAACATGTGTGTGTGTGAACGTGTGTGTCTGTTTGTGTGTGCACACGTGTGTGTGTGTGTGAACACGTGTGTGTGTGAATGTGTGTGTGTGAACTTGTGTATGTGAACACGTGTGTGTATGTGAACGGGTGTGTGTTAACAGGTGTGTGTGTGAACACGTGTGTGTGAACAGGTGTGTATGTGTGAACAGGTGTGTGTGTGTGAACAAGTGTGTGTGTGAACACGTGTGTGTGTGAACACGTGTGTGTGTGAACACGTGTGTGTGTGAACACGTGTGAGTGTGTGAACAGGTGTGTGTGTGTGTGAACACGTGTGTGTGTGTGTGTGTGTGAACACGTGTGTGTGTGTGTGTGAACGTGTGTGTGTGTGTGAGAACGTGTGTGTGTGAACACGTGTGTGTGTGTGTGGACACGTGTGTGTGTGTGAGAACACGTGTGTGCATGCGTGTGTGAACACGTGTGTGCGTGTGTGTGAACATGTGTGTGTGCATGTGTATGAACATGTGTGTGTGAGTGTGAACGTGTGTGTTTGTGTGTGAACACGTGTGTGTGTGTGAACACGTGTGTGTGTGCGTGTGTGTGAACACGTGTGTGCATGTGTGTGTGAGAACATGTGTGTGTGTGAACGTGTGTGTCTGTTTGTGTGTGCACACGTGTGTGTGTGAACACGTGTGTGTGTGAATGTGTGTGTGAACTTGTGTATGTGAACACGTGTGTGTATGTGAACGGGTGTGTGTTAACAGGTGTGTGTGTGAACACGTGTGTGTGAACAGGTGTGTGTGTGTGAACAGGTGTGTGTGTGTGTGTGAACAAGTGTGTGTGTGAACACGTGTGTGTGTGAACAGGTGTGTGTGTGAACACGTGTGTGTGTGAACACGTGTGAGTGTGTGAACAGGTGTGTGTGTGTGAACACGTGTGTGTGCGTGTGTGAACACGTGTGTGTGTGTGTGTTAACACGTGTGTGTGTGTGTGAACGTGTGTGTGTGTGTGACAACGTGTGTGTGTGAACACGTGTGTGTGTGTGGACACGTGTGTGTGTGTGAGAACATGTGTGTGCGTGCGTGTGTGAACACGTGTGTGCGTGTGTGTGAACACGTGTGTGTGTGTGTGAACAGGTGTGTGTGTGTGAACAGGTGTGTGTGTGTGAATCGGTGGGTGTGTGTGTGAACCGGTGTGTGTGTGTGTGTGTGAACCGGTGTGTGTGTAAATACGTGTGTGTCTGTGTGTGTGTGTGTGTGAACACGTGTGTGTGTGAGTGAACACGTGTGTGTGTGTGTGAACAGGTGTGTGTGTGTGAGCACGTGTGTGTGTGAACAGGTGTGTGTGTGTGAACACGTGTGTGTGTGTGTAAACAGGTGTGTGTGTGAGAACAGGTGTGTGTGTCTGTGTGTGAACCCGTGTGTGTCTGTGTGTGAACACGTGTGTGTGAGAGAACAGGTGTGTGTGTGAACACGTGTGTGTGTGAACACGTGTCTGTGTGTGAACACGTGTGTGTGTGCGTGTGTGTGAACACGTGTGTGCATGTGTGTGTGAGAACATGTGTGTGTGTGTGAACGTGTGTGTGTGTTTGTGTGTGCACACGTGTGTGTGTGTGAACACGTGTGTGTGAATGTGTGTGTGTGAACTTGTGTATGTGAACACGTGTGTGTATGTGAACGGGTGTGTGTTAACAGGTGTGTGTGTGAACACGTGTGTGTGAACAGGTGTGTGTGTGTGAACAGGTGTGTGTGTGTGAACAAGTGTGTGTGTGAACACGTGTGTGTGTGAACAGGTGTGTGTGTGAACACGTGTGTGTGTGAACACGTGTGAGTGTGTGAACAGGTGTGTGTGTGTGAACACGTGTGTGTGTGTGTGAACAGGTGTGTGTGTGAGAACAGGTGTGTGTGTCTGTGTGTGAACCCGTGTGTGTCTGTGTGTGAACACGTGTGTGTGAGAGAACAGGTGTGTGTGTGAACACGTGTGTGTGTGAACACGTGTCTGTGTGTGAACACGTGTGTGTGTGTGTGTGAACACGTGTGTGTGTGTGTGTGAACGTGTGTGTGTGTGTGACAACGTGTGTGTGTTAACAGGTGTGTGTGTGTGAGAACACGTGTATGTGTGTGTGTGAGAACACGTGTGTGTGTGTGAACAGGTGTGTGTGTGAGAACATGTGTGTGTGAACACGTGTGTGTGTGTGTGAACAGGTGTGTGTGTGTGTGAACAGGTGTGTGTGTGAACAGGTGTGTGTGTGTGAATCGGTGTGTGTGTGTGAACAGGTGTGTGTGAACAGGTGTGTGTGTGAACAGGTGTGTGTGTGAGAACACGTGTGTGTGTGTGTGAGAACACGTGTGTGTGTGTGTGAACAGGTGTGTGTGTGTGTGTGTGAACGTGTGTGTGTGTGTGACAACGTGTGTGTGTGAACACGTGTGTGTGTGTGTGGACACGTGTGTGTGTGAGAACACGTGTGTGCGTGCGTGTGTGAACACGTGTGTGCGTGTGTGTGAACACGTGTGTGTGTGCGTGTGTGTGAACATGTGTGTGTGAGTGTGAACGTGTGTGTTTGTGTGTGAACACGTGTGTGTGTGAACACGTGTGTGTGTGTGAACAGGTGTGTGTGTGTGAACACGTGTGTGTGTGAGAACACGTGTGTGTGTGTGAACAGGTGTGTGTGTGAACACGTGTGTGTGTGTGTGTGAACAAATGTGTGTGTGTGTGAACAGGTGTGTGTGTGTAAACAGGTGTGTGTGTGTGATCGCGTGTGTGTGTGTGAACAGGTGTGTATGTGTGTGTGTGAACACGTGTGTGTGTGTGCAAACAGGTGTGTGTGTGTGAACACGTGTGTGTGTGAACACGTGTGTGTGCGTGTGGACACGTGTGTGTGTGTGTGAGAACACGTGTGTGTGCATGTGTGGACACGTGTGTGTGTGTGAACAGGGGTGTGTGTGTGAACAGGTGTGTGTGTGAACACGTGTGTGTGTGAACGCGTGTATTTGTATGAACACGTGTGTGTGTAAACGTGTGTGTGTGTTTGTGTGTGCACACGTGTGTGTGTGTGTGAACACGTGTGTGTGTGAATGTGTGTGTGTGAACGTGTGTATGTGAACACGTGTGTGTATGTGAACGGGTGTGTGTTAACAGGTGTGTGTGTGAACACGTCTGTGTGAACACGTGTGTGTGTGTGAACATGTGTGTGTGTGAACACGTGTGTGTGTGAACACATGTGTGTGTGAACACGTGTGTGTGTGTGTGAACAGGTGTGTGTGTGTGAACAGGTGTGTGTGTGTGAATCGGTGTGTGTGTGTGAACCGGTGTGTGTGTGTGTGTGTGTGAACCGGTGTGTGTGTGAATACGTGTGTGTCTGTGTGTGTGTGTGTGAACACGTGTGTGTGAGTGAACACGTGTGTGTGTGTGTGAACAGGTGTGTGTGTGTGAACACGTGTGTGTGTGTGAACAGGTGTGTGTGTGTGAACACGTGTGTGTGTGTGTGTGAACAGGTGTGTGCGTGAGAACAGGTGTGTGTGTCTGTGTGTGAACCCGTGTGTGTCTGTGTGTGAACACGTGTGTGTGAGAGAACAGGTGTGTGTGTGTGAACACTTGTGTGTGTGAACACGTGTCTGTGTGTGAACACGTGTGTGTGTGCGTGTGTGTGAACACGTGTGTGCATGTGTGTGTGAGAACATGTGCGTGTGTGAACGTGTGTGTCTGTTTGTGTGTGCACACGTGTGTGTGTGAATGAACACGTGTGTGTGTGAATGTGTGTGTGTGAACTGGTGTATGTGAACACGTGTGTGTATGTGAACGGGTGTGTGTTAACAGGTGTGTGTGTGAACACGTGTGTGTGAACAGGTGTGTATGTGTGAACAGGTGTGTGTGTGAGAACACGTGTGTGTGTGTGAACAGGTGTGTGTGTGAACACGTGTGTGTGTGTGTGTGAACAAATGTGTGTGTGTGTGAACAGGTGTGTGTGTGTAAACAGGTGTGTGTGTGTGATCGCGTGTGTGTGTGTGAACAGGTGTGTATGTGTGTGTGTGAACACGTGTGTGTGTGTGCAAACAGGTGTGTGTGTGTGAACACGTGTGTGTGTGTGAACACGTGTGTGTGCGTGTGGACACGTGTGTGTGTGTGTGAGAACACGTGTGTGTGTGCATGTGTGGACACGTGTGTGTGTGTGAACAGGGGTGTGTGTGTGAACAGGTGTGTGTGTGAACACGTGTGTGTGTGAACGCGTGTATTTGTATGAACACGTGTGTGTGTAAACGTGTGTGTGTGTTTGTGTGTGCACACGTGTGTGTGTGTGTGAACACGTGTGTGTGTGAATGTGTGTGTGTGAACGTGTGTATGTGAACACGTGTGTGTATGTGAACGGGTGTGTGTTAACAGGTGTGTGTGTGAACACGTGTGTGTGAACACGTGTGTGTGTGTGAACATGTGTGTGTGTGAACACGTGTGTGTGTGAACACGTGTGTGTGTGAACACGTGTGTGTGTGTGTGAACAGGTGTGTGTGTGTGAACAGGTGTGTGTGTGTGAATCGGTGTGTGTGTGTGAACCGGTGTGTGTGTGTGTGTGTGTGAACCGGTGTGTGTGTGAATACGTGTGTGTCTGTGTGTGTGTGTGTGAACACGTGTGTGTGAGTGAACACGTGTGTGTGTGTGTGAACAGGTGTGTGTGTGTGAACACGTGTGTGTGTGTGAACAGGTGTGTGTGTGTGAACACGTGTGTGTGTGTGTGTGAACAGGTGTGTGCGTGAGAACAGGTGTGTGTGTCTGTGTGTGAACCCGTGTGTGTCTGTGTGTGAACACGTGTGTGTGAGAGAACAGGTGTGTGTGTGTGAACACTTGTGTGTGTGAACATGTGTCTGTGTGTGAACACGTGTGTGTGTGCGTGTGTGTGAACACGTGTGTGCATGTGTGTGTGAGAACATGTGTGTGTGTGAACGTGTGTGTCTGTTTGTGTGTGCACACGTGTGTGTGTGTGTGAACACGTGTGTGTGTGAATGTGTGTGTGTGAACTGGTGTATGTGAACACGTGTGTGTATGTGAACGGGTGTGTGTTAACAGGTGTGTGTGTGAACACGTGTGTGTGAACAGGTGTGTATGTGTGAACAGGTGTGTGTGTGTGTGAACAAGTGTGTGTGTGAACACGTGTGTGTGTGAACAGGTGTGTGTGTGAACACGTGTGTGTGTGAACACGTGTGAGTGTGTGAACAGATGTGTGTGTGTGAACACGTGTGTGTGTGTGTGTGAACACGTGTGTGTGTGTGTGTGAACGTGTGTGTGTGTGTGACAACGTGTGTGTGGGAACACGTGTGTGTGTGTGGACACGTGTGTGTGTGTGAGAACACGTGTGTGCATGCATGTGTGAACACGTGTGTGCGTGTGTGTGAACACGTGTGTGTGTGCGTGTGTATGAACATGTGTGTGTGAGTGTGAACGTGTGTGTTTGTGTGTGAACACGTGTGTGTGTGAACACGTGTGTGTGTGCGTGTGTGTGAACACGTGTGTGCATGTGTGTGTGAGAACATGTGTGTGTGTGTGAACGTGTGTGTCTGTTTGTGTGTGCACACGTGTGTGTGTGAACACGTGTGTGTGTGAATGTGTGTGTGAACTTGTGTATGTGAACACGTGTGTGTATGTGAACGGGTGTGTGTTAACAGGTGTGTGTGTGAACACGTGTGTGTGAACAGGTGTGTGTGTGTGAACAGGTGTGTGTGTGTGTGTGAACAAGTGTGTGTGTGAACACGTGTGTGTGTGAACAGGTGTGTGTGTGAACACGTGTGTGTGTGAACACGTGTGAGTGTGTGAACAGGTGTGTGTGTGAACACGTGTGTGTGTGTGTGTGAACACGTGTGCGTGTGTGTGTGTGAACACGTGTGTGTGTGTGTGTGAACGTGTGTGTGTGTGTGACAACGTGTGTGTGTGGACACGTGTGTGTGTGTGGACTTGTGTGTGTGTGTAAGAACACGTGTGTGCGTGCGTGTGTGAACACGTGTGTGCGTGTGTGTGAACACGTGTGTGTGTGCGTGTGTATGAACATGTGTGTGTGAGTGTGAACGTGTGTGTTTGTGTGTGAACACGTGTGTGTGTGAACACGTGTGTGTGTGTGAACAGGTGTGTGTGTGAACACGTGTGTGTGTGTGAACACGTGTGTGTGTGTAAACAGGTGTGTGTGTGTGAACGCGTGTGTGTGTGTGAACAGGTGTGTATGTGTGTGGGTGAACACGTGTGTGTGTGTGTGCGAACAGGTGTGTGTGTGTGAACACGTGTGTGTGTGAACACGTGTGTGTGCGTGTGGACACGTGTGTGTGTGTGTGAGAACACTTGTGTGTGTGCATGTGTGGACACATGTGTGTGTGTGAACAGGGGTGTGTGTGTGAACAGGTGTGTGTGTGTGTGAACAAGTGTGTGTGTGAACACGTGTGTGTGTGAACAGGTGTGTGTGTGAACACGTGTGTGTGTGAACACGTGTGAGTGTGTGAACAGGTGTGTGTGTGTGTGAACACGTGTGTGTGTGTGTGAACACGTGTGTGTGTGTGTGTGTGAACGTGTGTGTGTGTGTGACAACGTGTGTGTGTGAACACGTGTGTGTGTGTAAGAACACGTGTGTGCGTGCGTGTGTGAACACGTGTGTGTGTGCGTGTGTGTGAACATGTGAGTGTGAACGTGTGTGTTTGTGTGTGAACACGTGTGTGTGTGTGAACAGGTGTGTGTGTGTGAACACGTGTGTGTGTGAGAACACGTGTGTGTGTGTGAACTGGTGTGTGTGTGAACACGTGTGTGTGTGAACAAATGTGTGTGTGTGTGAACAGGTGTGTGTGTGTAAACGGGTGTGTGTGTGTGAACGCATGTGTGTGTGTGAACAGGTGTGTATGTGTGTGTGTGAACACGTGTGTGAGTCTGCGAACAGGTGTGTGTGTGTGAACACGTGTGTGTGTGGACACGTGTATGTGTGTGTGAGTACACGTGTGTGTGTGCATGTGTGGACACGTGTGTGTGTGTGAACAGGGGTGTGTGTGTGAACAGGTGTGTGTGTGAACACGTGTGTGTGTGTGTGAACAAATGTGTGTGTGTGTGAACAGGTGTGTGTGTGTAAACAGGTGTGTGTGTGTGAACGCGTGTGTGTGTGTGAACAGGTGTGTATGTGTGTGTGTGAACACGTGTGTGTGTGTGCAAACAGGTGTGTGTGTGTGAACACGTGTGTGTGTGAACACGTGTGTGTGCGTGTGGACACGTGTGTGTGTGTGAGAACACGTGTGTGTGTGCATGTGTGGACACGTGTGTGTGTGAACACGGGTGTGTGTGTGTGAACAGGTGTGTGTGTGAACACGTGTGTGTGTGAACACGTGTATTTGTATGAACACGTGTGTGTGTGAACGTGTGTGTGTGTTTGTGTGTGCACACGTGTGTGTGTGTGTGAACACGTGTGTGTGTGAATGTGTGTGTGTGAACGTGTGTATGTGAACACGTGTGTGTATGTGAACGGGTGTGTGTTAACAGGTGTGTGTGTGAACACGTGTGTGTGAACACGTGTGTGTGTGTGAACATGTGTGTGTGTGAACACGTGTGTGTGTGAACACGTGTGTGTGAACACGTGTGTGTGTGAACAGGTGTGTGTGTGTGAACAGGTGTGTGTGTGTGAATCGGTGTGTGTGTGTGTGAACCGGTGTGTGTGTGTGTGTGTGTGAACCGGTGTGTGTGTGAATACGTGTGTGTCTGTGTGTGTGTGTGTGAACACGTGTGTGTGTGAGTGAACACGTGTGTGTGTGTGTGAACAGGTGTGTGTGTGTGAACACGTGTGTGTGTGTGAACAGGTGTGTGTGTGTGAACACGTGTGTGTGTGAACAGGTGTGTGTGTGAACACGTGTGTGTGTGTGTGAACAGGTGTGTGTGTGAGAACAGGTGTGTGTCTCTGTGTGTGAACCCGTGTGTGTCTGTGTGTGAACACATGTGTGTGAGAGAACAGGTGTGTGTGTGTGAACACGTGTGTGTGTGAACACGTGTCTGTGTGTGAACACGTGTGTGTGTGCGTGTGTGTGAACACGTGTGTGCATGTGTGTGTGAGAACATGTGTGTGTGTGTGAACGTGTGTGTCTGTTTGTGTGTGCACACGTGTGTGTGTGTGTGAACACGTGTGTGTGTGAATGTGTGTGTGTGAACTTGTGTGTGTGAACACGTGTGTGTGAACAGGTGTGTGTGTGTGAACAGGTGTGTGTGTGTGTGAACAAGTGTGTGTGTGAACACGTGTGTGTGTGGACAGGTGTGTGTGTGAACAGGTGTGTGTGTGAACACGTGTGAGTGTGTGAACAGGTGTGTGTGTGTGTGAACACGTGTGTGTGTGTGAACACGTGTGTGTGTGTGTGAACGTGTGTGTGTGTGTGACAACGTGTGTGTGTGAACACGTGTGTGTGTGTGTGTGGACACGTGTGTGTGTGTGAGAACACGTGTGTGCGTGCGTGTGTGAACACGTGTGTACGTGTGTGTGAACACGTGTGTGTGTGCGTGTGTATGAACATGTGTGTGTGAGTGTGAACGTGTGTGTTTGTGTGTGAACACGTGTGTGTGTGAACACGTGTGTGTGTGCGTGTGTGTGAACACGTGTGTGCATGTGTGTGAGGGAACATGTGTGTGTGTGTGAACGTGTGTGTCTGTGTGTGCACACGTGTGTGTGTGTGAACACGTGTGTGTGTGAATGTGTGTGTGTGAACTTGTGTATGTGAACACGTGTGTGTATGTGAACGGGTGTGTGTTAACAGGTGTGTGTGTGAACACGTGTGTGTGAACAGGTGTGTGTGTGTGAACAGGTGTGTGTGTGTGTGAACAAGTGTGTGTGTGAACACGTGTGTGTGTGAACAGGTGTGTGTGTGAACACGTGTGTGTGTGAACACGTGTGAGTGTGTGAACAGATGTGTGTGTTTGTGAACACGTGTGTGTGTGTGTGTGTGTGTGTGAACACGTGTGTGTGTGTGTGAACACGTGTGTGTGTGTGTGTGAACGTGTGTGTGTGTGTGACAACGTGTGTGTGTGAACACGTGTGTGTGTGGACACGTGTGTGTGTGTGAGAACACGTGTGTGCGTGCGTGTGTGAACACGTGTGTGCGTGTGTGTGAACACGTGTGTGTGTGCGTGTGTATGAACATGTGTGTGTGAGTGTGAACGTGTGTGTTTGTATGTGAACACGTGTGTGTGTGTGAACACGTGTGTGTGTGTGAACAGGTGTGTGTGTGTGAACACGTGTGTGTGTGAGAACACGTGTGTGTGTGTAAACAGGTGTGTGTGTGTGAACGCGTGTGTGTGTGAACAGGTGTGTATGTGTGTGGGTGAACACGTGTGTGTGTGTGCGAACAGGTGTGTGTGTGTGAACACGTGTGTGTGTGAACACGTGTGTGTGCGTGTGGACACGTGTGTGTGTGTGTGAGAACACGTGTGTGTGTGCATGTGTGGACACGTGTGTGTGTGTGAACAGGGGTGTGTGTGTGAACAGGTGTGTGTGTGAACACGTGTGTGTGTGAACACGTGTATTTGTATGAACACGTGTGCGTGTGAACGTGTGTGTGTGTTTGTGTGTGCACACGTGTGTGTGTGTGTGTGAACACGTGTGTGTGTGAATGTGTGTGTGTGAACGTGTGTATGTGAACACGTGTGTGTGAACACGTGTGTGTGTGTGAACATGTGTGTGTGTGAACACGTGTGTGTGTGAACACGTGTGTGAGTGAACACGTGTGTGTGTGTGAACAGGTGTGTGTGTTTGAACAGGTGTGTGTGTGTGAACCGGTGTGTGTGTGTGTGTGTGTGAACCGGTGTGTGTGTGTGTGTGAATACGTGTGTGTCTGTGTGTGTGTGTGTGAACACGTGTGTGTGAGTGAACACGCGTGTGTGTGTGTGAACAGGTGTGTGTTTGTGAACAGGTATGTGTGTGTGAACAGGTGTGTGTGTGTGAAATTGTGTGTGTGTGTGAACAGGTGTGTGTGTGTGAACACGTGTGTGTGTGTGTGAACAGGTGTGTGTGTGAGAACAGGTGTGTGTGTCTGTGTGTGAACCCGTGTGTGTCTGTGTGTGAACACGTGTGTGTGAGAGAACAGGTGTGTGTGTGTGTGAACATGTGTGTGTGTGAACACGTGTGTGTGTGAACAAGTGTGTGTGTGCGTGTGTGTGAACACGTGTGTGCATGTGTGTGTGAGAACATGTGTGTGTGTGTGAACGTGTGTGTGTGTTTGTGTGTGCACACGTGTGTGTGTGTGAACACGTGTGTGTGTGTGAATGTGTGTGTGAACGTGTGTATGTGAACACGTGTGTGTATGTGAACGGGTGTGTGTTAACAGGTGTGTGTGTGAACACGTGTGTGTGAACAGGTGTGTGTGTGTGAACATGTGTGTGTGTGAACACGTGTGTGTGTGTGAACAGGTGTGTGTGTGTGAACACGTGTGTGTGTGGACAGGTGTGTGTGTGTGGAAAGGTGTGTGTGTGTGTGAACAGGTGTGTGTGTGTGAACATGTGTGTGTGTGTGAACAGGTGTGTGTTTGTCTGTGTGTGAACAGGTGTGTGTGTGAACAGGTGTGTGTGTGAACACGTGTGTGTGTGAACGTGTGTGTGTGTGAACGTGTGTGTATCTGTGTGTGAACATGTGTGTGTGTATGTGAACACGTGTGTGTGAGAGAGAACACGTCTGTGTGTGAGAAAACGTGTGTGAGTGTGTGAGAACACGTGTGTTTGTGAGAACACGTGTGTGAGTGAACACGTGTGTGTGTGTGAGAACACGTGTGTGTGTGTGTGAACAGGTGTGTGTGTGAACAGGTGTGTGTGTGTGAGAACACGTGTATGTGTGTGTGAGAACACGTGTGTGTGTGTGAACAGGTGTGTGTGTGAGAACATGTGTGTGTGAACACGTGTGTGTGTGTGTGTGAACAGGTGTGTGTGTGTGTGAACAGGTGTGTGTGTGAACAGGTGTGTGTGTGTGTGTGAATCGGTGTGTGTGTGTGAACAGGTGTGTGTGAACAGGTGTGTGTGTGAACAGGTGTGTGTGTGAGAACGCGTGTGTGTGTGTGTGAGAACACGTGTGTGTGTGTGTGAACAGGTGTGTGTGTGTGAACAGGTGTGTGTGTGTGTGTGTGAACGTGTGTGTGTGTGTGACAACGTGTGTGTGAACACGTGTGTGTGTGTGGACACGTGTGTGTGTGAGAACACGTGTGTGCGTGCGTGTGTGAACACGTGTGTGCGTGTGTGTGAACACGTGTGTGTGTGCGTGTGTGTGAACATGTGTGTGTGAGTGTGAACGTGTGTGTTTGTGTGTGAACACGTGTGTGTGTGTGAACACGTGTGTGTGTGAACAGGTGTGTGTGTGTGAACACGTGTGTGTGTGAGAACATGTGTGTGTGTGTGAACAGGTGTGTGTGTGAACACGTGTGTGTGTGTGTGAACAAATGTGTGTGTGTGTGAACAGGTGTGTGTGTGTAAACAGGTGTGTGTGTGTGAACGCGTGTGTGTGTGTGAACAGGTGTGTATGTGTTTGTGTGAACACGTGTGTGTGTGTGCAAACAGGTGTGTGTGTGTGAACACGTGTGTGTGTGAACACGTGTGTGTGCGTGTGGACACGTGTGTGTGTGTGTGAGAACACGTGTGTGTGTGCATGTGTGGACACGTGTGTGTGTGTGAACAGGGGTGTGTGTGTGAATAGGTGTGTGTGTGAACACGTGTGTGTGTGAACACGTGTATTTGTATGAACACGTGTGTGTGTAAACGTGTGTGTGTGTTTGTGTGTGTACACGTGTGTGTGTGTGTGAACACGTGTGTGTGTGAATGTGTGTGTGTGAACGTGTGTATGTGAACACGTGTGTGTATGTGAACGGGTGTGTGTTAACAGGTGTGTGTGTGAACACGTGTGTGTGTGTGAACATGTGTGTGTGTGAACACGTGTGTGTGTGAACACGTGTGTGTGTGAACACGTGTGTGTGTGTGTGAACAGGTGTGTGTGTGTGAACAGGTGTGTGTGTGTGAATCGGTGTGTGTGTGTGTGTGAACCGGTGTGTGTGTGTGTGTGTGAACCGGTGTGTGTGTGAATACGTGTGTGTCTGTGTGTGTGTGTGTGAACACGTGTGTGTGTGAGTGAACACGTGTGTGTGTGTGTGAACAGGTGTGTGTGTGTGAACACGTGTGTGTGTGTGAACAGGTGTGTGTGTGTGAACACGTGTGTGTGTGTGAACAGGTGTGTGTGTGTGAACACGTGTGTGTGTGTGAACAGGTGTGTGTGTGAGAACAGGTGTGTGTGTCTGTGTGTGAACCCGTGTGTGTCTGTGTGTGAACACGTGTGTGTGAGAGAACAGGTGTGTGTGTGAACACGTGTGTGTGTGAACACGTGTCTGTGTGTGAACACGTGTGTGTGTGTGCGTGTGTGTGAACACGTGTGTGCATGTGTGTGTGAGAACATGTGTGTGTGTGTGAACGTGTGTGTGTGTTTGTGTGTGCACACGTGTGTGTGTGTGCACACGTGTGTGTGTGAATGTGTGTGTGTGAACTTGTGTATGTGCACACGTGTGTGTATGTGAACGGGTGTGTGTTAACAGGTGTGTGTGTGAACACGTGTGTGTGAACAGGTGTGTGTGTGTGAACAGGTGTGTGTGTGTGTGAACAAGTGTGTGTGTGAACACGTGTGTGTGTGAACAGGTGTGTGTGTGAACACGTGTGTGTGTGAACACGTGTGAGTGTGTGAACAGGTGTGTGTGTGTGAACACGTGTGTGTGTGTGTGTGAACACGTGTGTGTGTGTGTGTGTGTGTGTGTGTGAACGTGTGTGTGTGTGTGACAACGTGTGTGTGTGAACACGTGTGTGTGTGTGTGGACACGTGTGTGTGTGTGAGAACACGTGTGTGCATGCGTGTGTGAACACGTGTGTGCGTGTGTGTGAACACGTGTGTGTGTGCGTGTGTATGAACATGTGTGTGTGAGTGTGAACGTGTGTGCTTGTGTGTGAACACGTGTGTGTGTGTGAACACGTGTGTGTGTGCGTGTGTGTGAACACGTGTGTGCATGTGTGTGTGAGAACATGTGTGTGTGTGAACGTGTGTGTCTGTTTGTGTGTGCACACGTGTGTGTGTGTGAACACGTGTGTGTGTGAATGTGTGTGTGTGAACTTGTGTATGTGAACACGTGTGTGTATGTGAACGGGTGTGTGTTAACAGGTGTGTGTGTGAACACGTGTGTGTGAACAGGTGTGTGTGTGTGAACAGGTGTGTGTGTGTGTGTGAACAAGTGTGTGTGTGAACACGTGTGTGTGTGAACAGGTGTGTGTGTGAACACGTGTGTGTGTGAATACGTGTGATTGTGTGAACAGGTGTGTGTGTGAACATGTGTGTGTGTGTGTGTGTGAACACGTGTGTGTGTGTGTGAACACGTGTGTGTGTGTGTGAACGTGTGTGTGTGTGTGACAACGTGTGTGTGTGAACACGTGTGTGTGTGTGGACACGTGTGTGTGTGTGAGAACACGTGTGTGCGTGCGTGTGTGAACACGTGTGTGCGTGTGTGTGAACACGTGTGTGTGTGCGTGTGTATGAACATGTGTGTGTGAGTGTGAACGTGTGTGTTTGTGTGTGAACACGTGTGTGTGTGTGAACACGTGTGTGTGTGTGAACAGGTGTGTGTGTGTGAACACGTGTGTGTGTGAGAACACGTGTGTGTGTGTAAACAGGTGTGTGTGTGTGAACGCGTGTGTGTGTGTGAACAGGTGTGTATGTGTGTGGGTGAACACGTGTGTGTGTGTGCGAACAGGTGTGTGTGTGTGAACAGGTGTGTGTGTGAACACGTGTGTGTGCGTGTGGACACGTGTGTGTGTGTGTGAGAACACGTGTGTGTGTGCATGTGTGGACACGTGTGTGTTAGTGAACAGGGGTGTGTGTGTGAACAGGTGTGTGTGTGAACACGTGTGTGTGTGAACACGTGTATTTGTATGAACACGTGTGCGTGTGAACGTGTGTGTGTGTTTGTGTGTGCACACGTGTGTGTGTGTGTGAACACGTGAGTGTGTGAATGTGTGTGTGTGAACGTGTGTATGTGAACACGTGTGTGTGAACACATGTGTGTGTGAATGTGTGTGTGTGAACGTGTGTATGTGAACACGTGTGTGTATGTGAACGTGTGTGTGTTAACAGGTGTGTGTGTGAACACGTGTGTGTGAACAGATGTGTGTGTGTGAACATGTGTGTGTGTGAACACGTGTGTGTGTGTGAACAGGTGTGTGTGTGCAAACACGTGTGTGTGTGGACAGGTGTGTGTGTGTGGACAGGTGTGTGTGTGTTAACAGGTGTGTGTGTGTGAACATGTGTGTGTGTGTGAACAGGTGTGTGTTTGTCTGTGTGTGAACAGGTGTGTGTGTGAACAGGTGTGTGTGTGAACACGTGTGTGTGTGAACGTGTGTGTGTGTGAACGTGTGTGTATCTGTGTGTGAACACGTGTGTGTGTATGTGAACACGTGTGTGTGAGAGAGAACACGTCTGTGTGTGAGAAAACGTGTGTGAGTGTGTGAGAACACGTGTGTTTGTGAGAACACGTGTGTGAGTGAACACGTGTGTGTGTGAGAACACGTGTGTGTGTGTGTTAACAGGTGTGTGTGTGAACAGGTGTGTGTGTGTGAGAACACGTGTATGTGTGTGTGTGAGAACACGTGTGTGTGTGTGAACAGGTGTGTGTGTGAGAACATGTGTGTGTGAACACGTGTGTGTGTGTGTGTGAACAGGTGTGTGTGTGTGTGAACAGGTGTGTGTGTGAACAGGTGTGTGTGTGTGTGTGTGAATCGGTGTGTGTGTGTGAACAGGTGTGTGTGAACAGGTGTGTGTGTGAACAGGTGTGTGTGTGAGAACACGTGTGTGTGTGTGTGAGAACACGTGTGTGTGTGTGTGAACAGGTGTGTGTGTGTGAACAGGTGTGTGTGTGTGTGTGTGAACGTGTGTGTGTGTGTGACAACGTGTGTGTGTGAACACGTGTGTGTGTGTGTGGACACGTGTGTGTGTGAGAACACGTGTGTGCGTGCGTGTGTGAATACGTGTGTGTCTGTGTGTGTGTGTGTGAACACGTGTGTGTGAGTGAACACGTGTGTGTGTGTGTGAACAGGTGTGTGTGTGTGAACACGTGTGTGTGTGTGAACAGGTGTGTGTGTGTGAACACGTGTGTGTGTGTGTGTGAACAGGTGTGTGCGTGAGAACAGGTGTGTGTGTCTGTGTGTGAACCCGTGTGTGTCTGTGTGTGAACACGTGTGTGTGAGAGAACAGGTGTGTGTGTGAGAACACTTGTGTGTGTGAACACGTGTCTGTGTGTGAACACGTGTGTGTGTGCGTGTGTGTGAACACGTGTGTGCATGTGTGTGTGAGAACATGTGTGTGTGTGAACGTGTGTGTCTGTTTGTGTGTGCACACGTGTGTGTGTGTGTGAACACGTGTGTGTGTGAATGTGTGTGTGTGAACTGGTGTATGTGAACACGTGTGTGTATGTGAACGGTTGTGTGTTAACAGGTGTGTGTGTGAACACGTGTGTGTGAACAGGTGTGTATGTGTGAACAGGTGTGTGTGTGTGTGAACAAGTGTGTGTGTGAACACGTGTGTGTGTGAACAGGTGTGTGTGTGAACACGTGTGTGTGTGAACACGTGTGAGTGTGTGAACAGGTGTGTGTGTGTGAACACGTGTGTGTGTGTGTGAACACGTGTGTGTGTGTGTGTGTGAACGTGTGTGTGTGTGTGACAACGTGTGTGTGGGAACACGTGTGTGTGTGTGGACACGTGTGTGTGTGTGAGAACACGTGTGTGCATGCATGTGTGAACACGTGTGTGCGTGTGTGTGAACACGTGTGTGTGTGCGTGTGTATGAACATGTGTGTGTGAGTGTGAACGTGTGTGTTTGTGTGTGAACACGTGTGTGTGTGAACACGTGTGTGTGTGCGTGTGTGTGAACACGTGTGTGCATGTGTGTGTGAGAACATGTGTGTGTGTGTGAACGTGTGTATCTGTTTGTGTGTGCACACGTGTGTGTGTGTGAACACGTGTGTGTGTGAATGTGTGTGTGAACTTGTGTATGTGAACACGTGTGTGTATGTGAACGGGTGTGTGTTAACAGGTGTGTGTGTGAACACGCGTGTGTGAACAGGTGTGTGTGTGTGAACAGGTGTGTGTGTGTGTGTGAACAAGTGTGTGTGTGAACACGTGTGTGTGTGAACAGGTGTGTGTGTGAACACGTGTGTGTGTGAACACGTGTGAGTGTGTGAACAGGTGTGTGTGTGAATACGTGTGTGTGTGTGTGTGTGAACACGTGTGCGTGTGTGTGTGTGAACACGTGTGTGTGTGTGTGAACGTGTGTGTGTGTGTGACAACGTGTGTGTGTGAACACGTGTGTGTGTGTGGACTTGTGTGTGTGTGTAAGAACACGTGTGTGTGAACAGGTGTGTGTGTGTGAACAGGTGTGTGTGTGTGTGAACAAGTGTGTGTGTGAACACGTGTGTGTGAACAGGTGTGTGTGTGAACACGTGTGTGTGTGAACACGTGTGAGTGTGTGAACAGGTGTGTGTGTGTGAACACGTGTGTGTGAACACGTGTGTGTGTGTGTGTGTGAACACGTGTGTGTGTGTGTGTGTGAACGTGTGTGTGTGTGTGACAACGTGTGTGTGTGAACACGTGTGTGTGTGTGGACTTGTGTGTGTGTGTAAGAACACGTGTGTGCGTGCGTGTGTGAACACGTGTGTGCGTGTGTGTGAACACGTTTGTGTGTGCGTGTGTATGAACATGTGTGTGTGAGTGTGAACGTGTGTGTTTGTGTGTGAACACGTGTGAGTGTGTGAACACGTGTGTGTGTGTGAACAGGTGTGTGTGTGAACACGTGATTGTGTGAGAACACGTGTGTGTGTGTAAACAGGTGTGTGTGTGAACGCGTGTGTGTGTGTGAACAGGTGTGTATGTGTGTGGGTGAACACGTGTGTGTGTGTGCGAACAGGTGTGTGTGTGTGAACACGTGTGTGTGTGAACACGTGTGTGTGCGTGTGGACACGTGTGTGTGTGTGTGAGAACACTTGTGTGTGTGCATGTGTGGACACATGTGTGTGTGTGAACAGGGGTGTGTGTGTGAACAGGTGTGTGTGTGTGTGAACAAGTGTGTGTGTGAACACGTGTTTGTGTGAACAGGTGTGTGTGTGAACACGTGTGTGTGTGAACACGTGTGAGTGTGTGAACAGGTGTGTGTGTGTGAACACGTGTGTGTGTGTGTGTGAACACGTGTGTGTGTGTGTGTGAACGTGTGTGTGTGTGACAACGTGTGTGTGTGAACACGTGTGTGCATGCTTGTGTGAACACGTGTGTGCGTGTGTGTGAACACGTGTGTGTGTGCGTGTGCATGAACATGTGTGTGTGAGTGTGAACGTGTGTGTTTGTGTGTGAACACGTGTGTGTGTGTGAACACGTGTGTGTGTGTGTGTGTGTGAACACGTGTGTGCATGTGTGTGTGAGAACATGTGTGTGTGTGTGAACGTGTGTGTCTGTTTGTGTGTGCACACGTGTGTGTGTGTGAACACGTGTGTGTGTGAATGTGTGTGTGAACTTGTGTATGTGAACACGTGTGTGTATGTGAACGGGTGTGTGTTAACAGGTGTGTGTGTGAACACGTGTGTGTGAACAGGAGTGTGTGTGTGAACAGGTGTGTGTGTGTGTGTGAACAAGTGTGTGTGTGAACACGTGTGTGTGTGAACAGGTGTGTGTGTGAACACGTGTGTGTGTGAACACGTGTGAGTGTGTGAACAGGTGTGTGTGTGTGTGAACACGTGTTTGTGTGTGTGTGTGTGAACACGTGTGTGTGTGTGTGTGAACACGTGTGTGTGTGTGTGTGAACGTGTGTGTGTGTGTGACAACGTGTGTGTGTGTGAACACGTGTGTGGACACGTGTGTGTGTGTGAGAACACGTGTGTGCGTGCGTGTGTGAACACGTGTGTGCGTGTGTGTGAACACGTGTGTGTGTGCGTGTGTATGAACATGTGTGTGTGAGTGTGAACGTGTGTGTTTGTGTGTGAACACGTGTGTGTGTGTGAACACGTGTATGTGTGTGAACAGGTGTGTGTGTGAACACGTGTGTGTGTGAGAACACGTGTGTGTGTGTAAACAGGTGTGTGTGTGTGAACGCGTGTGTGTGTGTGAACAGGTGGGTATGTGTGTGGGTGAACACGTGTGTGTGTGTGCGAACAGGTGTGTGTGTGTGAACAGGTGTGTGTGTGAACACGTGTGTGTGCGTGTGGACACGTGTGTGTGTGTGTGAGAACACTTGTGTGTGTGCATGTGTGGACACATGTGTGTGTGTGAACAGGGGTGTGTGTGTGAACAGGTGTGTGTGTGAACACGAGTGTGTGTGAACACGTGTATTTGTATGAACACGTGTGCGTGTGAACGTGTGTGTGTGTTTGTGTGTGCACACATGTGTGTGTGTGTGAACACATGTGTGTGTGAATGTGTGTGTGTGAACGTGTGTATGTGAACACGTGTGTGTGAACACGTGTGTGTGTGAACACGTGTGTGTGTGAACACGTGTGTGTGTGTGTGAACAGGTGTGTGTGTGTGAACAGGTGTGTGTGTGTGAATCGGTGTGTGTGTTTGTGAACCGGTGTGTGTGTGTGTGTGTGTGTGAACCGGTGTGTGTGTGTGTGTGTGAATACGTGTGTGTCTGTGTGTGTGTGTGTGTGAACACGTGTGTGTGTGAGTGAACACGTGTGTGTGTGTGAACAGGTGTGTGTTTGTGAACACGTGTGTGTGTGAACAGGTGTGTGTGTGTGAACACGTGTGTGTGTGTGAACAGGTGTGTGTGTGTGAACACGTGTGTGTGTGTGTGAACAGGTGTGTATGTGAGAACAGGTGTGTGTGTCTGTGTGTGAACCCGTGTGTGTCTGTGTGTGAACACGTGTGTGTGAGAGAACAGGTGTGTGTGTGTGTGAACACGTGTGTGTGTGAACACGTGTGTGTGTGAACAAGTGTGTGTGTGCGTGTGTGTGAACACGTGTGTGCATGTGTGTGTGAGAACATGTGTGTGTGTGAACGTGTGTGTGTGTTTGTGTGTGCACACGTGTGTGTGTGTGAACACGTGTGTGTGTGAATGTGTGTGTGTGAACGTGTGTATGTGAACACGTGTGTGTATGTGAACGGGTGTGTGTTAACAGGTGTGTGTGTGAACACGTGTGTGTGAACACGTGTGTGTGTGTGAACATGTGTGTGTATGAACACGTGTGTGTGTGTGAACACGTGTGTGTGTGGACAGGTGTGTGTGTGTGGACAGGTGTGTGTGTGTGTGAACAGGTGTGTGTGTGTGAACATGTGTGTGTGTGTGAACAGGTGTGTGTTTGTCTGTGTGTGAACAGGTGTGTGTGTGAACAGGTGTGTGTGTGAACACGTGTGTGTGTGAACGTGTGTGTGTGTGTGAACGTGTGTGTATCTGTGTGTGAACACGTGTGTGTGTATGTGAACACGTGTGTGTGAGAGAGAACACGTCTGTGTGTGAGAAAACGTGTGTGAGTGTGTGAGAACACGTGTGTTTGTGAGAACACGTGTGTGAGTGAACACGTGTGTGTGTGTGAGAACACGTGTGTGTGTGTGT
Organism: Chiloscyllium punctatum; assembly: GCF_047496795.1. Taxonomy (NCBI): domain Eukaryota; kingdom Metazoa; phylum Chordata; class Chondrichthyes; order Orectolobiformes; family Hemiscylliidae; genus Chiloscyllium; species Chiloscyllium punctatum. The sequence continues at coordinate 103,720,416 of NC_092744.1, forward strand.
GTGAACAGGTGTGTGTGTGAACAGGTGTGTGTGTGTGTGAGAACACGTGTATGTGTGTGTGTGAGAACACGTGTGTGTGTGTGAACAGGTGTGTGTGAGAACATGTGTGTGTGAACACGTGTGTGTGTGTGTGAACAGGTGTGTGTGTGTGTGTGAACAGGTGTGTGTGTGAACAGGTGTGTGTGTGAACAGGTGTGTGTGTGTGTGTGTGAATCGGTGTGTGCGTGTGAACAGGTGTGTGTGAACAGGTGTGTGTGTGAACAGGTGTGTGTGTGAACACATGTGTGTGTGTGTGAACGTGTGTGTGTGTCTGTATGTGAACAGGTGTGTTTGTGAACAAGTGTGTGTGTGTGAACGTGTGTGTGTGTGTGAACGCGTGTGTGTGTGAAAACATGTGTGTGTGTGAACACGTGTGTGTGTGAACAGGTGTGTGCGAGAACAGGTGTGTGTGTCAGTGTGTGAACACGTGTGTGTGTGAGAAAACGTGTGTGTGTGTGAGAACACGTGTGTGTGTGAGAACTTGTGTGTGTGAGAACACGTGTGTGTGTGGACAGGTGTGTGTGTGGACAGGTGTGTGTGTGTGAACAGGTGTGTGTGTGTGAACATGTGTGTGTGTGTGAACAGGTGTGTGTTTGTCTGTGTGTGAACAGGTGTGTGTGTGAACAGGTGTGTGTGTGAACACGTGTGTGTGTGAACGTGTGTGTGTGTGATGTGTGTGTATCTGTGTGTGAACACGTGTGTGTGTATGTGAACACGTGTGTGTGAGAGAGAACACGTCTGTGTGTGAGAAAACGTGTGTGAGTGTGTGAGAACACGTGTGTTTGTGAGAACACGTGTGTGAGTGAACACGTGTGTGTGTGAGAACACGTGTGTGTGTGTGTGTGAACAGGTGTGTGTGTGAACAGGTGTGTGTGTGTGAGAACACGTGTATGTGTGTGTGTGAGAACACGTGTGTGTGTGTGAACAGGTGTGTGTGTGAGAACATGTGTGTGTGAACACGTGTGTGTGTGTGTGAACAGGTGTGTGTGTGTGTGAACAGGTGTGTGTGTGAACAGGTGTGTGTGTGTGTGAATCGGTGTGTGTGTGTGAACAGGTGTGTGTGAACAGGTGTGTGTGTGAACAGGTGTGTTGTGAGAACACGTGTGTGTGTGTGTGAGAACACGTGTGTGTGTGTGTGAACAGGTGTGTGTGTGTGTGTGTGAACGTGTGTGTGTGTGTGACAACGTGTGTGTGTGAACACGTGTGTGTGTGTGTGTGGACACGTGTGTGTGTGAGAACACGTGTGTGCGTGCGTGTGTGAACACGTGTGTGCGTGTGTGTGAACACGTGTGTGTGCGTGTGTGTGAACATGTGTGTGTGAGTGTGAACGTGTGTGTTTGTGTGTGAACACGTGTGTGTGTGAACACGTGTGTGTGTGTGAACAGGTGTGTGTGTGTGAACACGTGTGTGTGTGAGAACACGTGTGTGTGTGTGTGAACAGGTGTGTATGTGAACACGTGTGTGTGTGTGTGTGAACAAATGTGTGTGTGTGTGAACAGGTGTGTGTGTGTAAACAGGTGTGTGTGTGTGATCGCGTGTGTGTGTGTGAACAGGTGTGTATGTGTGTGTGTGAACACGTGTGTGTGTGTGCAAACAGGTGTGTGTGTGTGAACGCGTGTGTGTGTGAACACGTGTGTGTGCGTGTGGACACGTGTGTGTGTGTGAGAACACGTGTGTGTGTGCATGTGTGGACACGTGTGTGTGTGTGAACAGGGGTGTGTGTGTGTGTGAACAGGTGTGTGTGTGAACACGTGTGTGTGTGAACGCGTGTATTTGTATGAACACGTGTGTGTGTAAACGTGTGTGTGTTTGTGTGTGCACACGTGTGTGTGTGTGTGAACACGTGTGTGTGTGAATGTGTGTGTGTGAACGTGTGTATGTGAACACGTGTGTGTATGTGAACGGGTGTGTGTTAACAGGTGTGTGTGTGAACACGTGTGTGTGAACACGTGTGTGTGTGTGAACACGTGTGTGTGTGAACACGTGTGTGTGTGAACACGTGTGTGTGTGTGTGAACAGGTGTGTGTGTGTGAACAGGTGTGTGTGTGTGAATCGGTGTGTGTGTGTGAACCGGTGTGTGTGTGTGTGTGTGTGTGAACCGGTGTGTGTGTGAATACGTGTGTGTCTGTGTGTGTGTGTGTGAACACGTGTGTGAGTGAACACGTGTGTGTGTGTGTGTGAACAGGTGTGTGTGTGTGAACACGTGTGTGTGTGTGAACAGGTGTGTGTGTGTGAACACGTGTGTGTGTGTGTGTGAACAGGTGTGTGCGTGAGAACACGTGTGTGTGTGTGTGAGAACACGTGTGTGTGTGAGAACACGTGTGAGAACACGTGTGTGTGTGTGTGTGTGTGAACAGGTGTGTGCGTGAGAACAGGTGTGTGTGTCTGTGTGTGAACCCGTGTGTGTCTGTGTGTGAACACGTGTGTGTGAGAGAACAGGTGTGTGTGTGTGAACACTTGTGTGTGTGAACACGTGTCTGTGTGTGAACACGTGTGTGTGTGCGTGTATGTGAACACGTGTGTGCATGTGTGTGTGAGAACATGTGTGGGTGTGAACGTGTGTGTCTGTTTGTGTGTGCACACGTGTGTGTGTGTGTGAACACGTGTGTGTGTGAATGTTTGTGTGTGAACTGGTGTATGTGAACACGTGTGTGTATGTGAACGGGTGTGTGTTAACAGGTGTGTGTGTGAACACGTGTGTGTGAACAGGTGTGTATGTGTGAACAGGTGTGTGTGTGTGAACAAGTGTGTGTGTGAACACGTGTGTGTGAACAGGTGTGTGTGTGAACACGTGTGTGTGTGAACACGTGTGAGTGTGTGAACAGGTGTGTGTGTGTGTGAACACGTGTGTGTGTGTGTGTGAACACGTGTGTGTGTGTGTGTGAACGTGTGTGTGTGTGTGACAACGTGTGTGTGTGAACACGTGTGTGTGTGTGGACACGTGTGTGTGTGTGAGAACACGTGTGTGCATGCATGTGTGAACACGTGTGTGCGTGTGTGTGAACACGTGTGTGTGTGCGTGTGTATGAACATGTGTGTGTGAGTGTGAACGTGTGTGTTTGTGTGTGAACACGTGTGTGTGTGTGAACACGTGTGTGTGTGCGTGTGTGTGAACACGTGTGTGCATGTGTGTGTGAGAACATGTGTGTGTGTGTGAACGTGTGTGTCTGTTTGTGTGTGCACACGTGTGTGTGTGTGAACACGTGTGTGTGTGAATGTGTGTGTGAACTTGTGTATGTGAACACGTGTGTGTATGTGAACGGGTGTGTGTTAACAGGTGTGTGTGTGAACACGTGTGTGTGAACAGGTGTGTGTGTGTGAACAGGTGTGTGTGTGTGTGAACAAGTGTGTGTGTGAACACGTGTGTGTGTGAACAGGTGTGTGTGTGAACACGTGTGTGTGTGAACACGTGTGAGTGTGTGAACAGGTGTGTGTGTGTGAACACGTGTGTGTGAACACGTGTGTGTGTGTGTGTGAACACGTGTGTGTGTGTGTGTGTGAACGTGTGTGTGTGTGTGACAACGTGTGTGTGTGAACACGTGTGTGTGTGTGGACTTGTGTGTGTGTGTAAGAACACGTGTGTGCGTGCGTGTGTGAACACGTGTGTGCGTGTGTGTGAACACGTGTGTGTGTGCGTGTGTATGGACATGTGTGTGTGAGTGTGAACGTGTGTGTTTGTGTGTGAACACGTGTGTGTGTGTGAACACGTGTGTGTGTGTGTGAACAGGTGTGTGTGTGAACACGTGCGTGTGTGAGAACACGTGTGTGTGTGTAAACAGGTGTGTGTGTGAACGCGTGTGTGTGTGTGAACAGGTGTGTATGTGTGTGGGTGAACACGTGTGTGTGTGTGCGAACAGGTGTGTGTGTGTGAACACGTGTGTGTGTGAACACGTGTGTGTGCGTGTGGACACGTGTGTGTGTGTGTGAGAACACTTGTGTGTGTGCATGTGTGGACACATGTGTGTGTGTGAACAGGGGTGTGTGTGTGAACAGGTGTGTGTGTGTGTGAACAAGTGTGTGTTTGAACACGTGTTTGTGTGAACAGGTGTGTGTGTGAACACGTGTGTGTGTGAACACGTGTGAGTGTGTGAACAGGTGTGTGTGTGTGAACACGTGTGTGTGTGTGTGAACACGTGTGTGTGTGTGTGAACGTGTGTGTGTGTGACAACGTGTGTGTGTGAACACGTGTGTGCATGCTTGTGTGAACACGTGTGTGCGTGTGTGTGAACACGTGTGTGTGTGCGTGTGTATGAACATGTGTGTGTGTGAGTGTGAACGTGTGTGTTTGTGTGTGAACACGTGTGTGTGTGTGAACACGTGTGTGTGTGTGTGTGTGAACACGTGTGTGCATGTGTGTGTGAGAACATGTGTGTGTGTGTGAACGTGTGTGTCTGTTTGTGTGTGCACACGTGTGTGTGTGTGAACACGTGTGTGTGTGAATGTGTGTGTGAACTTGTGTATGTGAACACGTGTGTGTATGTGAACGGGTGTGTGTTAACAGGTGTGTGTGTGAACACGTGTGTGTGAACAGGAGTGTGTGTGTGAACAGGTGTGTGTGTGTGTGTGAACAAGTGTGTGTGTGAACACGTGTGTGTGTGAACAGGTGTGTGTGTGAACACGTGTGTGTGTGAACACGTGTGAGTGTGTGAACAGGTGTGTGTGTGTGAACACGTGTTTGTGTGTGTGTGTGTGAACACGTGTGTGTGTGTGTGTGAACACGTGTGTGTGTGTGTGTGAACGTGTGTGTGTGTGTGACAACGTGTGTGTGTGAACACGTGTGTGGACACGTGTGTGCGTGCGTGTGTGAACACGTGAGTGCGTGCGTGTGTGAACACGTGTGTGCGTGTGTGTGAACACGTGTGTGTGTGCGTGTGTATGAACATGTGTGTGTGAGTGTGAACGTGTGTGTTTGTGTGTGAACACGTGTGTGTGTGTGAACACGTGTGTGTGTGTGAACAGGTGTGTGTGTGAACACGTGTGTGTGTGAGAACACGTGTGTGTGTGTAAACAGGTGTGTGTGTGTGAACGCGTGTGTGTGTGTGAACAGGTGGGTATGTGTGTGGGTGAACACGTGTGTGTGTGTGCGAACAGGTGTGTGTGTGTGAACACGTGTGTGTGTGAACACGTGTGTGTGCGTGTGGACACGTGTGTGTGTGTGTGAGAACACTTGTGTGTGTGCATGTGTGGACACATGTGTGTGTGTGAACAGGGGTGTGTGTGTGAACAGGTGTGTGTGTGAACACGTGTGTGTGTGAACACGTGTATTTGTATGAACACGTGTGCGTGTGAACGTGTGTGTGTGTTTGTGTGTGCACACGTGTGTGTGTGTGTGAACACATGTGTGTGTGAATGTGTGTGTGAACGTGTGTATGTGAACACGTGTGTGTGAACACGTGTGTGTGTGAACACGTGTGTGTGTGAACACGTGTGTGTGTGTGTGAACAGGTGTGTGTGTGTGAACAGGTGTGTGTGTGTGAATCGGTGTGTGTGTGTGTGAACCGGTGTGTGTGTGTGTGTGTGAATACGTGTGTGTCTGTGTGTGTGTGTGTGTGAACACGTGTGTGTGTGAGTGAACATGTGTGTGTGTGTGAACAGGTGTGTGTTTGTGAACACGTGTGTGTGTGTGAACAGGTGTGTGTGTGTGAACACGTGTGTGTGTGTGAACAGGTGTGTGTGTGTGAACACGTGTGTGTGTGTGAACAGGTGTGTATGTGAGAACAGGTGTGTGTGTCTGTGTGTGAACCCGTGTGTGTCTGTGTGTGAACACGTGTGTGTGAGAGAACAGGTGTGTGTGTGTGTGAACACGTGTGTGTGTGAACACGTGTGTGTGTGAACAAGTGTGTGTGTGCGTGTGTGTGAACACGTGTGTGCATGTGTGTGTGAGAACATGTGTGTGTGTGTGAACGTGTGTGTGTGTTTGTGTGTGCACACGTGTGTGTGTGTGAACACGTGTGTGTGTGAATGTGTGTGTGTGAACGTGTGTATGTGAACACGTGTGTGTATGTGAACGGGTGTGTGTTAACAGGTGTGTGTGTGAACACGTGTGTGTGAACACGTGTGTGTGTGTGAACATGTGTGTGTATGAACACGTGTGTGTGTGTGAACACGTGTGTGTGTGGACAGGTGTGTGTGTGTGGACAGGTGTGTGTGTGTGTGAACAGGTGTGTGTGTGTGAACATGTGTGTGTGTGTGAACAGGTGTGTGTTTGTGTGTGAACAGGTGTGTGTGTGAACAGGTGTGTGTGTGAACACGTGTGTGTGTGAACGTGTGTGTGTGTGTGAACGTGTGTGTATCTGTGTGTGAACACGTGTGTGTGTATGTGAACACGTGTGTGTGAGAGAGAACACGTCTGTGTGTGAGAAAACGTGTGTGAGTGTGTGAGAACACGTGTGTTTGTGAGAACACGTGTGTGAGTGAACACGTGTGTGTGTGTGAGAACACGTGTGTGTGTGAACAGGTGTGTGTGTGTGTGAGAACACGTGTATGTGTGTGTGTGAGAACACGTGTGTGTGTGTGAACAGGTGTGTGTGAGAACATGCGTGTGTGAACACGTGTGTGTGTGTGTGAACAGGTGTGTGTGTGTGTGTGAACAGGTGTGTGTGTGAACAGGTGTGTGTGTGAACAGGTGTGTGTGTGTGTGTGTGAATTGGTGTGTGCGTGTGAACAGGTGTGTGTGAACAGGTGTGTGTGTGAACAGGTGTGTGTGTGAACACATGTGTGTGTGAACGTGTGTGTGTGTCTGTATGTGAACAGGTGTGTTTGTGAACAAGTGTGTGTGTGTGAACGTGTGTGTGTGTGTGAACGCGTGTGTGTGTGAAAACATGTGTGTGTGTGAACACGTGTGTGTGTGAACAGGTGTGTGCGAGAACAGGTGTGTGTGTCAGTGTGTGAACACGTGTGTGTGTGAGAACATGTGTGTGTGAGAACACGTGTGTGTGTGAGAACACGTGTCTGTGTGTGAACAGGTGTGTGTGTGAACAGGTGTGTGTGTGTGTGTGTGTGAACAGGTGTGTGTGTGAGAACACGTGTGTGTGTGTGAACAGGTGTGTGTGTGTGAACACGTGTGTGTGTGTGAACAGGTGTGTGTGTGTGAACACGTGTGTGAGTGTGAACAGGTATGTGTGTGAACAGGTATGTGTGTGTGAACACGTGTGTGTGTGTGAACAGGTGTGTGTGCATGAGAACAGGTGTGTGTGTGTGAACACGTGTGTGTGTGAGAACACGTGTGTGTGTGTGAACAGGTGTGTGTGTGTGTGTGAACAGGTGTGTGTGTGTGAGAACACGTGTGTGTGTGTGAGAACACGTGTGTGTGTGTGAACAGGTGTGTGTGTGAACACGTGTGTGTGTGTGAACAGGTGTGTGTGTGTGAACACGTGTGTGTGTGAACAGGTATGTGTGTGAACAGGTGTGTGTGTGTGAACACGTGTGTGTGTGTGTGTGAACACGTGTGTGTGTGTGTGTGTGAACGTGTGTGTGTGTGTGACAACGTGTGTGTGTGAACACGTGTGTGTGTGTGTGGACACGTGTGTGTGTGTGAGAACACGTGTGTGCATGCGTGTGTGAACACGTGTGTGCGTGTGTGTGAATCGGTGTGTGTGTGTGAACAGGTGTGTGTGAACAGGTGTGTGTGTGAACAGGTGTGTGTGTGAGAACACGTGTGTGTGTGTGTGAGAACACGTGTGTGTGTGTGTGAACAGGTGTGTGTGTGTGTGTGAACGTGTGTGTGTGTGACAACGTGTGTGTGTGAACACGTGTGTGTGTGTGTGGACACGTGTGTGTGTGAGAACACGTGTGTGCGTGCGTGTGTGAACACGTGTGTGCGTGTGTGTGAACACGTGTGTGTGTGCGTGTGTGTGAACATGTGTGTGTGAGTGTGAACGTGTGTGTTTGTGTGTGAACACGTGTGTGTGTGAACACGTGTGTGTGTGTGAACAGGTGTGTGTGTGTGAACACGTGTGTGTGTGCGAACACGTGTGTGTGTGTGAACAGGTGTGTGTGTGAACACGTGTGTGTGTGTGTGAACAAATGTGTGTGTGTGAACAGGTGTGTGTGTGTAAACAGGTGTGTGTGTGTGATCGCGTGTGTGTGTGTGAACAGGTGTGTATGTGTGTGTGTGAACACGTGTGTGTGTGTGCAAACAGGTGTGTGTGTGTGAACACGTGTGTGTGTGAACACGTGTGTGTGCGTGTGGACACGTGTGTGTGTGTGAGAACACGTGTGTGTGTGCATGTGTGGACACGTGTGTGTGTGTGAACAAATGTGTGTGTGTGAACAGGTGTGTGTGTGTGTGTGAACAAGTGTGTGTGTGAACACGTGTGTGTGTGAACAGGTGTGTGTGTGAACACGTGTGTGTGTGAACACGTGTGAGTGTGTGAACAGGTGTGTGTGTGTGAACACGTGTGTGAGTGAACACGTCGTGTGTGTGTGTGTGAACACGTGTGTGTGTGTGTGAACGTGTGTGTGTGTGTGACAACGTGTGTGTGTGAACACGTGTGTGTGTGTGGACTTGTGTGTGTGTGTGAGAACACGTGTGTGCGTGCGTGTGTGAACACGTGTGTGCGTGTGTGTGAACACGTGTGTGTGTGCGTGTGTATGAACATGTGTGTGTGAGTGTGAACGTGTGTGTTTGTGTATGAACACATGTGTGTGTGTGAACACGTGTGTGTGCGTGAACAGGTGTGTGTGTGAACACGTGTGTGTGTGAGAACACGTGTGTGTGTGTAAACAGGTGTGTGTGTGTGTGAACGCGTGTGTGTGTGTGAACAGGTGTGTATGTGTGTGGGTGAACACGTGTGTGTGTGCGAACAGGTGTGTGTGTGTGAACACGTGTGTGTGTAAACACGTGTGTGTGCGTGTGGACACGTGTGTGTGTGTGTGAGAACACGTGTGTGTGCATGTGTGGACACATGTGTGTGTGTGAACAGGGGTGTGTGTGTGAACAGGTGTGTGTGTGAACACGTGTGTGTGTGAACACGTGTATTTGTATGAACACGTTGTGCGTGTGAACGTGTGTGTGTGTTTGTGTGTGCACACGTGTGTGCGTGTGTGAACACATGTTTGTGTGAATGTGTGTGTGTGAACGTGTGTATGTGAACACGTGTGTGTGAACACGTGTGTGTGTGAACACGTGTGTGTGTGAACACGTGTGTGTGTGTGAACAGGTGTGTGTGTGTGAACAGGTGTGTGTGTGTGAATCGGTGTGTGTGTGTGTGAACCGGTGTGTGTGTGTGTGTGTGTGTGTGAACCGGTGTGTGTGTGTGTGTGAATACGTGTGTGTCTGTGTGTGTGTGTGTGTGAACTCGTGTGTGTGTGAGTGAACACGTGTGTGTGTGTGAACAGGTGTGTGTTTGTGAACACGTGTGTGTGTGTGAACAGGTGTGTGTGTGTGAACACGTGTGTGTGTGAACAGGTGTGTGTGTGTGAACACGTGTGTGTGTGTGTGAACAGGTGTGTATGTGAGAACAGGTGTGTGTGTCTGTGTGTGAACCCGTGTGTGTCTGTGTGTGAACACGTGTGTGTGAGAGAACAGGTGTGTGTGTGTGTGAACACGTGTGTGTGTGAACACGTGTGTGTGTGAACAAGTGTGTGTGTGTGCGTGTGTGTGAACACGTGTGTGCATGTGTGTGTGAGAACATGTGTGTGTGTGTGAACGTGTGTGTGTGTTTGTGTGTGCACACGTGTGTGTGTGTGTGAACACGTGTGTGTGAATGTGTGTGTGTGAACGTGTGTATGTGAACACGTGTGTGTATGTGAACGGGTGTGTGTTAACAGGTGTGTGTGTGAACACGTGTGTGTGAACACGTGTGTGTGTGTGAACATGTGTGTGTATGAACACGTGTGTGTGTGTGAACACGTGTGTGTGTGGACAGGTGTGTGTGTGTGGACAGGTGTGTGTGTGTGTGAACAGGTGTGTGTGTGTGAACATGTGTGTGTGTGTGAACAGGTGTGTGTTTGTCTGTGTGTGAACAGGTGTGTGTGTGAACAGGTGTGTGTGTGAACACGTGTGTGTGTGAACGTGTGTGTGTGAACGTGTGTGTATCTGTGTGTGAACACGTGTGTGTATGTGAACACGTGTGTGTGAGAGAGAACACGTCTGTGTGTGAGAAAACGTGTGTGAGTGTGTGAGAACACGTGTGTTTGTGAGAACACGTGTGTGAGTGAACACGTGTGTGTGTGTGAGAACACGTGTGTGTGTGTGTGTGAACAGGTGTGTGTGTGAACAGGTGTGTGTGTGTGAGAACACGTGTATGTGTGTGTGTGAGAACACGTGTGTGTGTGTGAACAGGTGTGTGTGAGAACATGCGTGTGTGAACACGTGTGTGTGTGTGTGAACAGGTGTGTGTGTGTGTGAACAGGTGTGTGTGTGAACAGGTGTGTGTGTGTGTGAATCGGTGTGTGTGTGTGAACAGGTGTGTGTGAACAGGTGTGTGTGTGAACAGGTGTGTGTGTGAACACATGTGTGTGTGTGAACGTGTGTGTGTGTCTGTATGTGAACAGGTGTGTGTGTGAACACGTGCGTGTGTGTGTGAACGTGTGTGTGTGTGTGTGTGTGAACGCGTGTGTGTGTGAAAACATGTGTGTGTGTGAACACGTGTGTGTGTGAACAGGTGTGTGCGAGAACAGGTGTGTGTGTCAGTGTGAGAACACGTGTGTGTGTGAGAAAACGTGTGTGTGTGTGAGAACACGTGTGTGTGTGAGAACATGTGTGTGTGAGAACACGTGTGTGTGTGAGAACACGTGTGTGTGTGTGTGAACAGGTGTGTGTGTGAACAGGTGTGTGTGTGTGTGAACAGGTGTGTGTGTGTGAGAACACGTGTGTTTGTGTGAGAACACGTTTGTGTGTGTGAACCGGTGTGTGTGTGAACACGTGTGTGTGTGTGAACAGGTGTGTGTGTGTGTGAACACATGTGTGTGTGTGAACAGGTATGTGTGTGAACAGGTGTGTGTGTGTGAACACGTGTGTGTGTGTGAACAGGTGTGTGTGCATGAGAACAGGTGTGTGTGTGTGAACACGTGTGTGTGAGAACACGTGTGGGTGTGTGTGAACAGGTGTGTATGTGTGTGAACAGGTGTGTGTGTGTGTGTGAAAAGGTGTGTGTGTGTGAGAACACGTGTGTGTGTGTGTGAGAACAGGTGTGTGTGTGTGAACAGGTGTGTGTGTGTGAACACGTGTGTGTGTGTGAACAGGTGTGTGTGTGTGTGAACACGTGTGTGTGTGAACAGGTATGTGTGTGAACAGGTGTGTGTGTGTGAACACGTGTGTGTGTGTGAACAGGTGTGTGTGCATGAGCACAGGTGTGTGTGTGTGAACACGTGTGTGTGTGTGAGAACAGGTGTGTGTGTGTGAACACGTGTGTGTGTGAACACGTGTGTGTGCGTGTGTGTGAACACGTGTGTGTGTTTGTGTGTGATCACGTGTGTGTGTGTGAACACGTGTGTGTGTGTGTGAACACGTGTGTGAGTGAACAGGTGTGTGTGAAAAGGTGTGTGTGTGACGAGGTGTTTGTGTGTGAACACGTGTGTGTGTGTGTGAACACGTGTGTGTGTGTGAACACGTGTGTGTGTGTGAACAGGTGTGTGTGCGTGAACAGGTGTGTGTGTCTGTGTGTGAACACGTGTGTGTGTGTGAGAACAGGTGTGTGTGTGTGAACACGTGTGTGTGTGTGTGTGAGAACAGGTGTGTGTGTGTGAACACGTGTGTGTGTGTGTGAACACGTGTGTGTGTGTGAACGTGTGAGTGTATGTGAACGTGTGTGTGTATGTGAACGTGTGTGTGTGAACAGGTGTGTGTGTGTGAACACGTGTGTGAACAGGTGTGTGTGTGTGTGAACAGGTGTGTGTGTGAACAGGTGTGTGTGCGTGAACACGTGTGTGTGTGTGCGTGTGAACAGGTGTGTGTGTGTGTGTGTGAACACGTGTGTGTGTGAACACGTGTGTGTGTGGACAGGGGTGTGTGTGTGGACAGGTGTGTGTGTGTGAACAGGTGTGTGTGTGTACAGGTGTGTGTGTGTGAACATGTGTGTGTGTGTGAACAGGTGTGTGTTTGTCTGTGTGTGAACAGGTGTGTGTGTGTGAACACGTGTGTGTGTGTGTGAACGTGTATGTGTATGAACGTGTGTGTGTGTGTGAACACGTGTGTGTGTGTGAACACATGTGTGTGTGTGTGAACACGTGTGTGCGTGAACACGTGTGTGTGTGTGTGTGAACAGGTGTGTGTGCGTGAACAGGTGTGTGTGCCTGTGTGTGAACACGTGTGTGTGCGTATGTGAAGCCGTGTGTGTGTGAACACGTGTGTGTGTGTGTGAACACGTGTGTGTGTGAACAGGTGTGTGTGAAAAGGTGTGTGTGTGACCAGCTGTTTGTGTGTGAACACGTGTGTGTGTGTGAACACGTGTGTGTGTGTGAACACGTGTGTGTGTGTGTGAACATGTGTGTATGTGTGTGAGAACAGGTGTGTGTGTGTGAACACGTGTGTGTGTGTGAACACGTGTGTGTGTGTGTGAACGTGTGTGTGTGTGTGAACGTGTATGTGTGAACACGTGTGTGTGTGTGTGAACACGTGTGTGTGTGTTTGTGTGTGAAAACGTGTGTGTGTGAACACGTGTGTGTGTGAACACGTGTGTGTGTGTGTGAACAGGTGTGTGTGTGTGTGTGAGTGTACAGGTGTGTGTGTGAACACTTGTGTGTGTGTGTGAACAGGTGTGTGTGTGAACAGGTGTGTGTGTGTGAACAGGTGTGTGTGTGTGAACACGTGTGTGTGTGAACACGTGTGTGTGTGTGAACAGGTGCGTTTGCGTGAACAGGTGTGTGTGTCTGTGTGTGAAAACGTGTGTGTGTATGTGAACACGTGTGTGTGTGCATGAGAACACGTGTGTGTGTGTGAGAAAACGTGTGTGTGTGTGTGAGAACACGTGTGTGTGTGTGAGAACACGTGTGTGTGAGAACACGTGTGTGTGTGTGTGAGAACACGTGTGTGTGTGTCAACAGGTGTGTGTTTGTGAGAGAACAGGTGTGTGTGTGTGAACAGGTGTGTGCGTGAGAACACGTGTGTGTGTGTGAGAACACGTGTGTGTGTATGTGAACAGGTGTGAGTGTGTGTGAACAGGTGTGTGTGTGTGTGAACACGTGTGTGTGTGTGAACAGGTGTGTGTGTGTGAACATGTGTGTGTTTGAACAGGTGTGTGTGTGAACGGATGTGTGTGTGTGAACAGATGTGTGTGTGTGAACACGTGTGTGTGTGTGAACGTGTGAGTGTGAATAAGGGTGTGTGTGTGTGAACACGTGTGTGTGTGAGTGAACACGGGTGTGTGTGAACACGTGTGTGTGTGTTAACACGTGTGTGTTGGTGAACATGTGTGTGTGTGTGAACAGGTGTGTGTGCGTGAACAGGTGTGTGTGTCTGTGTGAGAACACATGTGTGTGTGTGAGAACATGTGTGTGTGAGAACACGCGTGTGTGTGTGAGAACACGTGTGTGTGTGTGAACAGGTGTGTGTGTGTGAACAGGTGTGTGTGTGTGTGAACACGTGTGTGTGTGAACAGGTGTGTGTGTGAACATGTGTGTGTGTGTGAACACGTTTGTGTGTGTGAGAACACGTGTGTGTGTGTGAACAGGTGTGTGTGTGTGAACACGTGTGTGTGTGAACACGTGTGTGTGTGTGAACACGTGTGTGTGTGTGTGAACAGGTGTGTGTGGGTGTGTGTGAACAGGTGTGTGTGTGTGAACGTGTGTGTGTGTGAACACGTGTGTGTACGTGAACGTGTGTGTGTGAACAGGTGCGTGTGTGAACACGTGTGTGTGTGAACAGGTTTGTGTGTGTGAATAGGTGTGTGTGTGTGTGAACACGTGTGTGTGTGTGAACAAGTGTGTATGTGTGTGTGCGAACAGGTGTGTGTGTGAGTGAACCGGTGTGTGTGAATACGTGTGTGTGGACACGTGTGTGTGTGGACAGGTGTCTGTGTATGTTAACAGGTGTGTGTGTGTGAACAGGTGTGTGTGTGTCTGTATGTGATCAGGTGTGTGTGTGAACAGGTGTGTGTGTGTGAACAGGTGTGTGTGTGTGAACAGGGGTGTGTGTGTGAACAGGTGTGTGTGTGTCTGTATGTGAACAGGTGTGTGTGTGAACACGTGTGTGTGTATGTGAACAAGTGTGTGTGTGAACAGGTGTGTGGGTGTGTGAACATGTGTGTGTGTGTGTGACAACGTGTGTGTGTGAACACGTGTGTGTGTATGTGAACACGTGTGTGTGAGAGAGAACACGTCTGTGTGTGAGAAAACGTGTGTGAGTGTGTGAGAACACGTGTGTTTGTGAGAACACGTGTGTGAGTGAACACGTGTGTGTGTGAGAACACGTGTGTGTGTGTGTGTGAACAGGTGTGTGTGTGAACAGGTGTGTGTGTGTGAGAACACGTGTATGTGTGTGTGTGAGAACACGTGTGTGTGTGTGAACAGGTGTGTGTGTGAGAACATGTGTGTGTGAACACGTGTGTGTGTGTGTGAACAGGTGTGTGTGTGTGTGAACAGGTGTGTGTGTGAACAGGTGTGTGTGTGTGTGAATCGGTGTGTGTGTGTGAACAGGTGTGTGTGAACAGGTGTGTGTGTGAACAGGTGTGTTGTGAGAACACGTGTGTGTGTGTGTGAGAACACGTGTGTGTGTGTGTGAACAGGTGTGTGTGTGTGTGTGTGAACGTGTGTGTGTGTGTGACAACGTGTGTGTGTGAACACGTGTGTGTGTGTGTGTGGACACGTGTGTGTGTGAGAACACGTGTGTGTGCGTGTGTGTGAACATGTGTGTGTGAGTGTGAACGTGTGTGTTTGTGTGTGAACACGTGTGTGTGTGAACACGTGTGTGTGTGTGAACAGGTGTGTGTGTGTGAACACGTGTGTGTGTGAGAACACGTGTGTGTGTGTGTGAACAGGTGTGTATGTGAACACGTGTGTGTGTGTGTGTGAACAAATGTGTGTGTGTGTGAACAGGTGTGTGTGTGTAAACAGGTGTGTGTGTGTGATCGCGTGTGTGTGTGTGAACAGGTGTGTATGTGTGTGTGTGAACACGTGTGTGTGTGTGCAAACAGGTGTGTGTGTGTGAACGCGTGTGTGTGTGAACACGTGTGTGTGCGTGTGGACACGTGTGTGTGTGTGAGAACACGTGTGTGTGTGCATGTGTGGACACGTGTGTGTGTGTGAACAGGGGTGTGTGTGTGTGTGAACAGGTGTGTGTGTGAACACGTGTGTGTGTGAACGCGTGTATTTGTATGAACACGTGTGTGTGTAAACGTGTGTGTGTTTGTGTGTGCACACGTGTGTGTGTGTGTGAACACGTGTGTGTGTGAATGTGTGTGTGTGAACGTGTGTATGTGAACACGTGTGTGTATGTGAACGGGTGTGTGTTAACAGGTGTGTGTGTGAACACGTGTGTGTGAACACGTGTGTGTGTGTGAACACGTGTGTGTGTGAACACGTGTGTGTGTGAACACGTGTGTGTGTGTGTGAACAGGTGTGTGTGTGTGAACAGGTGTGTGTGTGTGAATCGGTGTGTGTGTGTGAACCGGTGTGTGTGTGTGTGTGTGTGTGAACCGGTGTGTGTGTGAATACGTGTGTGTCTGTGTGTGTGTGTGTGAACACGTGTGTGAGTGAACACGTGTGTGTGTGTGTGTGAACAGGTGTGTGTGTGTGAACACGTGTGTGTGTGTGAACAGGTGTGTGTGTGTGAACACGTGTGTGTGTGTGTGTGAACAGGTGTGTGCGTGAGAACACGTGTGTGTGTGTGTGAGAACACGTGTGTGTGTGAGAACACGTGTGAGAACACGTGTGTGTGTGTGTGTGTGTGAACAGGTGTGTGCGTGAGAACAGGTGTGTGTGTCTGTGTGTGAACCCGTGTGTGTCTGTGTGTGAACACGTGTGTGTGAGAGAACAGGTGTGTGTGTGTGAACACTTGTGTGTGTGAACACGTGTCTGTGTGTGAACACGTGTGTGTGTGCGTGTATGTGAACACGTGTGTGCATGTGTGTGTGAGAACATGTGTGGGTGTGAACGTGTGTGTCTGTTTGTGTGTGCACACGTGTGTGTGTGTGTGAACACGTGTGTGTGTGAATGTTTGTGTGTGAACTGGTGTATGTGAACACGTGTGTGTATGTGAACGGGTGTGTGTTAACAGGTGTGTGTGTGAACACGTGTGTGTGAACAGGTGTGTATGTGTGAACAGGTGTGTGTGTGTGTGAACAAGTGTGTGTGTGAACACGTGTGTGTGAACAGGTGTGTGTGTGAACACGTGTGTGTGTGAACACGTGTGAGTGTGTGAACAGGTGTGTGTGTGTGTGAACACGTGTGTGTGTGTGTGTGAACACGTGTGTGTGTGTGTGTGAACGTGTGTGTGTGTGTGACAACGTGTGTGTGTGAACACGTGTGTGTGTGTGGACACGTGTGTGTGTGTGAGAACACGTGTGTGCATGCATGTGTGAACACGTGTGTGCGTGTGTGTGAACACGTGTGTGTGTGCGTGTGTATGAACATGTGTGTGTGAGTGTGAACGTGTGTGTTTGTGTGTGAACACGTGTGTGTGTGTGAACACGTGTGTGTGTGCGTGTGTGTGAACACGTGTGTGCATGTGTGTGTGAGAACATGTGTGTGTGTGTGAACGTGTGTGTCTGTTTGTGTGTGCACACGTGTGTGTGTGTGAACACGTGTGTGTGTGAATGTGTGTGTGAACTTGTGTATGTGAACACGTGTGTGTATGTGAACGGGTGTGTGTTAACAGGTGTGTGTGTGAACACGTGTGTGTGAACAGGTGTGTGTGTGTGAACAGGTGTGTGTGTGTGTGAACAAGTGTGTGTGTGAACACGTGTGTGTGTGAACAGGTGTGTGTGTGAACACGTGTGTGTGTGAACACGTGTGAGTGTGTGAACAGGTGTGTGTGTGTGAACACGTGTGTGTGAACACGTGTGTGTGTGTGTGAACACGTGTGTGTGTGTGTGTGTGAACGTGTGTGTGTGTGTGACAACGTGTGTGTGTGAACACGTGTGTGTGTGTGGACTTGTGTGTGTGTGTAAGAACACGTGTGTGCGTGCGTGTGTGAACACGTGTGTGCGTGTGTGTGAACACGTGTGTGTGTGCGTGTGTATGGACATGTGTGTGTGAGTGTGAACGTGTGTGTTTGTGTGTGAACACGTGTGTGTGTGTGAACACGTGTGTGTGTGTGTGAACAGGTGTGTGTGTGAACACGTGTGTGTGTGAGAACACGTGTGTGTGTGTAAACAGGTGTGTGTGTGAACGCGTGTGTGTGTGTGAACAGGTGTGTATGTGTGTGGGTGAACACGTGTGTGTGTGTGCGAACAGGTGTGTGTGTGTGAACACGTGTGTGTGTGAACACGTGTGTGTGCGTGTGGACACGTGTGTGTGTGTGTGAGAACACTTGTGTGTGTGCATGTGTGGACACATGTGTGTGTGTGAACAGGGGTGTGTGTGTGAACAGGTGTGTGTGTGTGTGAACAAGTGTGTGTTTGAACACGTGTTTGTGTGAACAGGTGTGTGTGTGAACACGTGTGTGTGTGAACACGTGTGAGTGTGTGAACAGGTGTGTGTGTGTGAACACGTGTGTGTGTGTGTGAACACGTGTGTGTGTGTGTGAACGTGTGTGTGTGTGACAACGTGTGTGTGTGAACACGTGTGTGCATGCTTGTGTGAACACGTGTGTGCGTGTGTGTGAACACGTGTGTGTGTGCGTGTGTATGAACATGTGTGTGTGAGTGTGAACGTGTGTGTTTGTGTGTGAACACGTGTGTGTGTGTGAACACGTGTGTGTGTGTGTGTGTGAACACGTGTGTGCATGTGTGTGTGAGAACATGTGTGTGTGTGTGAACGTGTGTGTCTGTTTGTGTGTGCACACGTGTGTGTGTGTGAACACGTGTGTGTGTGAATGTGTGTGTGAACTTGTGTATGTGAACACGTGTGTGTATGTGAACGGGTGTGTGTTAACAGGTGTGTGTGTGAACACGTGTGTGTGAACAGGAGTGTGTGTGTGAACAGGTGTGTGTGTGTGTGTGAACAAGTGTGTGTGTGAACACGTGTGTGTGTGAACAGGTGTGTGTGTGAACACGTGTGTGTGTGAACACGTGTGAGTGTGTGAACAGGTGTGTGTGTGTGAACACGTGTTTGTGTGTGTGTGTGTGTGAACACGTGTGTGTGTGTGTGTGAACACGTGTGTGTGTGTGTGTGAACGTGTGTGTGTGTGTGACAACGTGTGTGTGTGAACACGTGTGTGGACACGTGTGTGCGTGCGTGTGTGAACACGTGTGTGCGTGCGTGTGTGAACACGTGTGTGCGTGTGTGTGAACACGTGTGTGTGTGCGTGTGTATGAACATGTGTGTGTGAGTGTGAACGTGTGTGTTTGTGTGTGAACACGTGTGTGTGTGTGAACACGTGTGTGTGTGTGAACAGGTGTGTGTGTGAACACGTGTGTGTGTGAGAACACGTGTGTGTGTGTAAACAGGTGTGTGTGTGTGAACGCGTGTGTGTGTGTGAACAGGTGGGTATGTGTGTGGGTGAACACGTGTGTGTGTGTGCGAACAGGTGTGTGTGTGTGAACACGTGTGTGTGTGAACACGTGTGTGTGCGTGTGGACACGTGTGTGTGTGTGTGAGAACACTTGTGTGTGTGCATGTGTGGACACATGTGTGTGTGTGAACAGGGGTGTGTGTGTGAACAGGTGTGTGTGTGAACACGTGTGTGTGTGAACACGTGTATTTGTATGAACACGTGTGCGTGTGAACGTGTGTGTGTGTTTGTGTGTGCACACGTGTGTGTGTGTGTGAACACATGTGTGTGTGAATGTGTGTGTGAACGTGTGTATGTGAACACGTGTGTGTGAACACGTGTGTGTGTGAACACGTGTGTGTGTGAACACGTGTGTGTGTGTGTGAACAGGTGTGTGTGTGTGAACAGGTGTGTGTGTGTGAATCGGTGTGTGTGTGTGTGAACCGGTGTGTGTGTGTGTGTGTGAATACGTGTGTGTCTGTGTGTGTGTGTGTGTGAACACGTGTGTGTGTGAGTGAACATGTGTGTGTGTGTGAACAGGTGTGTGTTTGTGAACACGTGTGTGTGTGTGAACAGGTGTGTGTGTGTGAACACGTGTGTGTGTGTGAACAGGTGTGTGTGTGTGAACACGTGTGTGTGTGTGAACAGGTGTGTATGTGAGAACAGGTGTGTGTGTCTGTGTGTGAACCCGTGTGTGTCTGTGTGTGAACACGTGTGTGTGAGAGAACAGGTGTGTGTGTGTGTGAACACGTGTGTGTGTGAACACGTGTGTGTGTGAACAAGTGTGTGTGTGCGTGTGTGTGAACACGTGTGTGCATGTGTGTGTGAGAACATGTGTGTGTGTGTGAACGTGTGTGTGTGTTTGTGTGTGCACACGTGTGTGTGTGTGAACACGTGTGTGTGTGAATGTGTGTGTGTGAACGTGTGTATGTGAACACGTGTGTGTATGTGAACGGGTGTGTGTTAACAGGTGTGTGTGTGAACACGTGTGTGTGAACACGTGTGTGTGTGTGAACATGTGTGTGTATGAACACGTGTGTGTGTGTGAACACGTGTGTGTGTGGACAGGTGTGTGTGTGTGGACAGGTGTGTGTGTGTGTGAACAGGTGTGTGTGTGTGAACATGTGTGTGTGTGTGAACAGGTGTGTGTTTGTGTGTGAACAGGTGTGTGTGTGAACAGGTGTGTGTGTGAACACGTGTGTGTGTGAACGTGTGTGTGTGTGTGAACGTGTGTGTATCTGTGTGTGAACACGTGTGTGTGTATGTGAACACGTGTGTGTGAGAGAGAACACGTCTGTGTGTGAGAAAACGTGTGTGAGTGTGTGAGAACACGTGTGTTTGTGAGAACACGTGTGTGAGTGAACACGTGTGTGTGTGTGAGAACACGTGTGTGTGTGAACAGGTGTGTGTGTGTGTGAGAACACGTGTATGTGTGTGTGTGAGAACACGTGTGTGTGTGTGAACAGGTGTGTGTGAGAACATGCGTGTGTGAACACGTGTGTGTGTGTGTGAACAGGTGTGTGTGTGTGTGTGAACAGGTGTGTGTGTGAACAGGTGTGTGTGTGAACAGGTGTGTGTGTGTGTGTGTGAATTGGTGTGTGCGTGTGAACAGGTGTGTGTGAACAGGTGTGTGTGTGAACAGGTGTGTGTGTGAACACATGTGTGTGTGAACGTGTGTGTGTGTCTGTATGTGAACAGGTGTGTTTGTGAACAAGTGTGTGTGTGTGAACGTGTGTGTGTGTGTGAACGCGTGTGTGTGTGAAAACATGTGTGTGTGTGAACACGTGTGTGTGTGAACAGGTGTGTGCGAGAACAGGTGTGTGTGTCAGTGTGTGAACACGTGTGTGTGTGAGAAAACGTGTGTGTGTGTGAGAACACGTGTGTGTGTGAGAACATGTGTGTGTGAGAACACGTGTGCGTGTGAGAACACGTGTCTGTGTGTGAACAGGTGTGTGTGTGAACAGGTGTGTGTGTGTGTGTGTGAACAGGTGTGTGTGTGAGAACACGTGTGTGTGTGTGAACAGGTGTGTGTGTGTGAACACGTGTGTGTGTGTGAACAGGTGTGTGTGTGTGAACACGTGTGTGAGTGTGAACAGGTATGTGTGTGAACAGGTATGTGTGTGTGAACACGTGTGTGTGTGTGAACAGGTGTGTGTGCATGAGAACAGGTGTGTGTGTGTGAACACGTGTGTGTGTGAGAACACGTGTGTGTGTGTGAACAGGTGTGTGTGTGTGTGTGAACAGGTGTGTGTGTGTGAGAACACGTGTGTGTGTGTGTGAACACGTGTGTGTGTGTGAACAGGTGTGTGTGTGAACACGTGTGTGTGTGTGAACAGGTGTGTGTGTGTGAACACGTGTGTGTGTGAACAGGTATGTGTGTGAACAGGTGTGTGTGTGTGAACACGTGTGTGTGTGTGTGTGAACACGTGTGTGTGTGTGTGTGTGAACGTGTGTGTGTGTGTGACAACGTGTGTGTGTGAACACGTGTGTGTGTGTGTGGACACGTGTGTGTGTGTGAGAACACGTGTGTGCATGCGTGTGTGAACACGTGTGTGCGTGTGTGTGAATCGGTGTGTGTGTGTGAACAGGTGTGTGTGAACAGGTGTGTGTGTGAACAGGTGTGTGTGTGAGAACACGTGTGTGTGTGTGTGAGAACACGTGTGTGTGTGTGTGAACAGGTGTGTGTGTGTGTGTGAACGTGTGTGTGTGTGACAACGTGTGTGTGTGAACACGTGTGTGTGTGTGGACACGTGTGTGTGTGTGAACAGGGGTGTGTGTGTGAACAGGTGTGTGTGTGAACACGTGTGTGTGTGAACACGTGTATTTGTATGAACACGTGTGCGTGTGAACGTGTGTGTGTGTTTGTGTGTGCACACGTGTGTGTGTGTGTGAACACATGTGTGTGTGAATGTGTGTGTGAACGTGTGTATGTGAACACGTGTGTGTGAACACGTGTGTGTGTGAACACGTGTGTGTGTGAACACGTGTGTGTGTGTGTGAACAGGTGTGTGTGTGTGAACAGGTGTGTGTGTGTGAATCGGTGTGTGTGTGTGTGAACCGGTGTGTGTGTGTGTGTGTGAATACGTGTGTGTCTGTGTGTGTGTGTGTGTGAACACGTGTGTGTGTGAGTGAACATGTGTGTGTGTGTGAACAGGTGTGTGTTTGTGAACACGTGTGTGTGTGTGAACAGGTGTGTGTGTGTGAACACGTGTGTGTGTGTGAACAGGTGTGTGTGTGTGAACACGTGTGTGTGTGTGAACAGGTGTGTATGTGAGAACAGGTGTGTGTGTCTGTGTGTGAACCCGTGTGTGTCTGTGTGTGAACACGTGTGTGTGAGAGAACAGGTGTGTGTGTGTGTGAACACGTGTGTGTGTGAACACGTGTGTGTGTGAACAAGTGTGTGTGTGCGTGTGTGTGAACACGTGTGTGCATGTGTGTGTGAGAACATGTGTGTGTGTGTGAACGTGTGTGTGTGTTTGTGTGTGCACACGTGTGTGTGTGTGAACACGTGTGTGTGTGAATGTGTGTGTGTGAACGTGTGTATGTGAACACGTGTGTGTATGTGAACGGGTGTGTGTTAACAGGTGTGTGTGTGAACACGTGTGTGTGAACACGTGTGTGTGTGTGAACATGTGTGTGTATGAACACGTGTGTGTGTGTGAACACGTGTGTGTGTGGACAGGTGTGTGTGTGTGGACAGGTGTGTGTGTGTGTGAACAGGTGTGTGTGTGTGAACATGTGTGTGTGTGTGAACAGGTGTGTGTTTGTGTGTGAACAGGTGTGTGTGTGAACAGGTGTGTGTGTGAACACGTGTGTGTGTGAACGTGTGTGTGTGTGTGAACGTGTGTGTATCTGTGTGTGAACACGTGTGTGTGTATGTGAACACGTGTGTGTGAGAGAGAACACGTCTGTGTGTGAGAAAACGTGTGTGAGTGTGTGAGAACACGTGTGTTTGTGAGAACACGTGTGTGAGTGAACACGTGTGTGTGTGTGAGAACACGTGTGTGTGTGAACAGGTGTGTGTGTGTGTGAGAACACGTGTATGTGTGTGTGTGAGAACACGTGTGTGTGTGTGAACAGGTGTGTGTGAGAACATGCGTGTGTGAACACGTGTGTGTGTGTGAACAGGTGTGTGTGTGTGTGTGAACAGGTGTGTGTGTGAACAGGTGTGTGTGTGAACAGGTGTGTGTGTGTGTGTGTGAATTGGTGTGTGCGTGTGAACAGGTGTGTGTGAACAGGTGTGTGTGTGAACAGGTGTGTGTGTGAACACATGTGTGTGTGAACGTGTGTGTGTGTCTGTATGTGAACAGGTGTGTTTGTGAACAAGTGTGTGTGTGTGAACGTGTGTGTGTGTGTGAACGCGTGTGTGTGTGAAAACATGTGTGTGTGTGAACACGTGTGTGTGTGAACAGGTGTGTGCGAGAACAGGTGTGTGTGTCAGTGTGTGAACACGTGTGTGTGTGAGAAAACGTGTGTGTGTGTGAGAACACGTGTGTGTGTGAGAACATGCGTGTGTGAACACGTGTGTGTGTGTGAACAGGTGTGTGTGTGTGTGTGAACAGGTGTGTGTGTGAACAGGTGTGTGTGTGAACAGGTGTGTGTGTGTGTGTGTGAATCGGTGTGTGTGTGTGAACAGGTGTGTGTGAACAGGTGTGTGTGTGAACAGGTGTGTGTGTGAGAACACGTGTGTGTGTGTGTGAGAACACGTGTGTGTGTGTGTGAACAGGTGTGTGTGTGTGTGTGAACGTGTGTGTGTGTGACAACGTGTGTGTGTGAACACGTGTGTGTGTGTGTGGACACGTGTGTGTGTGAGAACACGTGTGTGCGTGCGTGTGTGAACACGTGTGTGCGTGTGTGTGAACACGTGTGTGTGTGCGTGTGTGTGAACATGTGTGTGTGAGTGTGAACGTGTGTGTTTGTGTGTGAACACGTGTGTGTGTGAACACGTGTGTGTGTGTGAACAGGTGTGTGTGTGTGAACACGTGTGTGTGTGCGAACACGTGTGTGTGTGTGAACAGGTGTGTGTGTGAACACGTGTGTGTGTGTGTGAACAAATGTGTGTGTGTGAACAGGTGTGTGTGTGTAAACAGGTGTGTGTGTGTGATCGCGTGTGTGTGTGTGAACAGGTGTGTATGTGTGTGTGTGAACACGTGTGTGTGTGTGCAAACAGGTGTGTGTGTGTGAACACGTGTGTGTGTGAACACGTGTGTGTGCGTGTGGACACGTGTGTGTGTGTGAGAACACGTGTGTGTGTGCATGTGTGGACACGTGTGTGTGTGTGAACAAATGTGTGTGTGTGAACAGGTGTGTGTGTGTGTGAACAAGTGTGTGTGTGAACACGTGTGTGTGTGAACAGGTGTGTGTGTGAACACGTGTGTGTGTGAACACGTGTGAGTGTGTGAACAGGTGTGTGTGTGTGAACACGTGTGTGAGTGAACACGTCGTGTGTGTGTGTGTGAACACGTGTGTGTGTGTGTGAACGTGTGTGTGTGTGTGACAACGTGTGTGTGTGAACACGTGTGTGTGTGTGGACTTGTGTGTGTGTGTGAGAACACGTGTGTGCGTGCGTGTGTGAACACGTGTGTGCGTGTGTGTGAACACGTGTGTGTGTGCGTGTGTATGAACATGTGTGTGTGAGTGTGAACGTGTGTGTTTGTGTATGAACACATGTGTGTGTGTGAACACGTGTGTGTGCGTGAACAGGTGTGTGTGTGAACACGTGTGTGTGTGAGAACACGTGTGTGTGTGTAAACAGGTGTGTGTGTGTGTGAACGCGTGTGTGTGTGTGAACAGGTGTGTATGTGTGTGGGTGAACACGTGTGTGTGTGCGAACAGGTGTGTGTGTGTGAACACGTGTGTGTGTAAACACGTGTGTGTGCGTGTGGACACGTGTGTGTGTGTGTGAGAACACGTGTGTGTGCATGTGTGGACACATGTGTGTGTGTGAACAGGGGTGTGTGTGTGAACAGGTGTGTGTGTGAACACGTGTGTGTGTGAACACGTGTATTTGTATGAACACGTGTGCGTGTGAACGTGTGTGTGTGTTTGTGTGTGCACACGTGTGTGCGTGTGTGAACACATGTTTGTGTGAATGTGTGTGTGTGAACGTGTGTATGTGAACACGTGTGTGTGAACACGTGTGTGTGTGAACACGTGTGTGTGTGAACACGTGTGTGTGTGTGAACAGGTGTGTGTGTGTGAACAGGTGTGTGTGTGTGAATCGGTGTGTGTGTGTGTGAACCGGTGTGTGTGTGTGTGTGTGTGTGTGAACCGGTGTGTGTGTGTGTGTGAATACGTGTGTGTCTGTGTGTGTGTGTGTGTGAACTCGTGTGTGTGTGAGTGAACACGTGTGTGTGTGTGAACAGGTGTGTGTTTGTGAACACGTGTGTGTGTGTGAACAGGTGTGTGTGTGTGAACACGTGTGTGTGTGAACAGGTGTGTGTGTGTGAACACGTGTGTGTGTGTGTGAACAGGTGTGTATGTGAGAACAGGTGTGTGTGTCTGTGTGTGAACCCGTGTGTGTCTGTGTGTGAACACGTGTGTGTGAGAGAACAGGTGTGTGTGTGTGTGAACACGTGTGTGTGTGAACACGTGTGTGTGTGAACAAGTGTGTGTGTGTGCGTGTGTGTGAACACGTGTGTGCATGTGTGTGTGAGAACATGTGTGTGTGTGTGAACGTGTGTGTGTGTTTGTGTGTGCACACGTGTGTGTGTGTGTGAACACGTGTGTGTGAATGTGTGTGTGTGAACGTGTGTATGTGAACACGTGTGTGTATGTGAACGGGTGTGTGTTAACAGGTGTGTGTGTGAACACGTGTGTGTGAACACGTGTGTGTGTGTGAACATGTGTGTGTATGAACACGTGTGTGTGTGTGAACACGTGTGTGTGTGGACAGGTGTGTGTGTGTGGACAGGTGTGTGTGTGTGTGAACAGGTGTGTGTGTGTGAACATGTGTGTGTGTGTGAACAGGTGTGTGTTTGTCTGTGTGTGAACAGGTGTGTGTGTGAACAGGTGTGTGTGTGAACACGTGTGTGTGTGAACGTGTGTGTGTGAACGTGTGTGTATCTGTGTGTGAACACGTGTGTGTATGTGAACACGTGTGTGTGAGAGAGAACACGTCTGTGTGTGAGAAAACGTGTGTGAGTGTGTGAGAACACGTGTGTTTGTGAGAACACGTGTGTGAGTGAACACGTGTGTGTGTGTGAGAACACGTGTGTGTGTGTGTGTGAACAGGTGTGTGTGTGAACAGGTGTGTGTGTGTGAGAACACGTGTATGTGTGTGTGTGAGAACACGTGTGTGTGTGTGAACAGGTGTGTGTGAGAACATGCGTGTGTGAACACGTGTGTGTGTGTGTGAACAGGTGTGTGTGTGTGTGAACAGGTGTGTGTGTGAACAGGTGTGTGTGTGTGTGAATCGGTGTGTGTGTGTGAACAGGTGTGTGTGAACAGGTGTGTGTGTGAACAGGTGTGTGTGTGAACACATGTGTGTGTGTGAACGTGTGTGTGTGTCTGTATGTGAACAGGTGTGTGTGTGAACACGTGCGTGTGTGTGTGAACGTGTGTGTGTGTGTGTGTGTGAACGCGTGTGTGTGTGAAAACATGTGTGTGTGTGAACACGTGTGTGTGTGAACAGGTGTGTGCGAGAACAGGTGTGTGTGTCAGTGTGAGAACACGTGTGTGTGTGAGAAAACGTGTGTGTGTGTGAGAACACGTGTGTGTGTGAGAACATGTGTGTGTGAGAACACGTGTGTGTGTGAGAACACGTGTGTGTGTGTGTGAACAGGTGTGTGTGTGAACAGGTGTGTGTGTGTGTGAACAGGTGTGTGTGTGTGAGAACACGTGTGTTTGTGTGAGAACACGTTTGTGTGTGTGAACCGGTGTGTGTGTGAACACGTGTGTGTGTGTGAACAGGTGTGTGTGTGTGTGAACACATGTGTGTGTGTGAACAGGTATGTGTGTGAACAGGTGTGTGTGTGTGAACACGTGTGTGTGTGTGAACAGGTGTGTGTGCATGAGAACAGGTGTGTGTGTGTGAACACGTGTGTGTGAGAACACGTGTGGGTGTGTGTGAACAGGTGTGTATGTGTGTGAACAGGTGTGTGTGTGTGTGTGAAAAGGTGTGTGTGTGTGAGAACACGTGTGTGTGTGTGTGAGAACAGGTGTGTGTGTGTGAACAGGTGTGTGTGTGTGAACACGTGTGTGTGTGTGAACAGGTGTGTGTGTGTGTGAACACGTGTGTGTGTGAACAGGTATGTGTGTGAACAGGTGTGTGTGTGTGAACACGTGTGTGTGTGTGAACAGGTGTGTGTGCATGAGCACAGGTGTGTGTGTGTGAACACGTGTGTGTGTGTGAGAACAGGTGTGTGTGTGTGAACACGTGTGTGTGTGAACACGTGTGTGTGCGTGTGTGTGAACACGTGTGTGTGTTTGTGTGTGATCACGTGTGTGTGTGTGAACACGTGTGTGTGTGTGTGAACACGTGTGTGAGTGAACAGGTGTGTGTGAAAAGGTGTGTGTGTGACGAGGTGTTTGTGTGTGAACACGTGTGTGTGTGTGTGAACACGTGTGTGTGTGTGAACACGTGTGTGTGTGTGAACAGGTGTGTGTGCGTGAACAGGTGTGTGTGTCTGTGTGTGAACACGTGTGTGTGTGTGAGAACAGGTGTGTGTGTGTGAACACGTGTGTGTGTGTGTGTGAGAACAGGTGTGTGTGTGTGAACACGTGTGTGTGTGTGTGAACACGTGTGTGTGTGTGAACGTGTGAGTGTATGTGAACGTGTGTGTGTATGTGAACGTGTGTGTGTGAACAGGTGTGTGTGTGTGAACACGTGTGTGAACAGGTGTGTGTGTGTGTGAACAGGTGTGTGTGTGAACAGGTGTGTGTGCGTGAACACGTGTGTGTGTGTGCGTGTGAACAGGTGTGTGTGTGTGTGTGTGAACACGTGTGTGTGTGAACACGTGTGTGTGTGGACAGGGGTGTGTGTGTGGACAGGTGTGTGTGTGTGAACAGGTGTGTGTGTGTACAGGTGTGTGTGTGTGAACATGTGTGTGTGTGTGAACAGGTGTGTGTTTGTCTGTGTGTGAACAGGTGTGTGTGTGAACAGGTGTGTGTGTGTGAACACGTGTGTGTGTGTGTGAACGTGTATGTGTATGAACGTGTGTGTGTGTGTGAACACGTGTGTGTGTGTGAACACATGTGTGTGTGTGTGAACACGTGTGTGCGTGAACACGTGTGTGTGTGTGTGTGAACAGGTGTGTGTGCGTGAACAGGTGTGTGTGCCTGTGTGTGAACACGTGTGTGTGCGTATGTGAAGCCGTGTGTGTGTGAACACGTGTGTGTGTGTGTGAACACGTGTGTGTGTGAACAGGTGTGTGTGAAAAGGTGTGTGTGTGACCAGCTGTTTGTGTGTGAACACGTGTGTGTGTGTGAACACGTGTGTGTGTGTGAACACGTGTGTGTGTGTGTGAACATGTGTGTATGTGTGTGAGAACAGGTGTGTGTGTGTGAACACGTGTGTGTGTGTGAACACGTGTGTGTGTGTGTGAACGTGTGTGTGTGTGTGAACGTGTATGTGTGAACACGTGTGTGTGTGTGTGAACACGTGTGTGTGTGTTTGTGTGTGAAAACGTGTGTGTGTGAACACGTGTGTGTGTGAACACGTGTGTGTGTGTGTGAACAGGTGTGTGTGTGTGTGTGAGTGTACAGGTGTGTGTGTGAACACTTGTGTGTGTGTGTGAACAGGTGTGTGTGTGAACAGGTGTGTGTGTGTGAACAGGTGTGTGTGTGTGAACACGTGTGTGTGTGAACACGTGTGTGTGTGTGAACAGGTGCGTTTGCGTGAACAGGTGTGTGTGTCTGTGTGTGAAAACGTGTGTGTGTATGTGAACACGTGTGTGTGTGCATGAGAACACGTGTGTGTGTGTGAGAAAACGTGTGTGTGTGTGTGAGAACACGTGTGTGTGTGTGAGAACACGTGTGTGTGAGAACACGTGTGTGTGTGTGTGAGAACACGTGTGTGTGTGTCAACAGGTGTGTGTTTGTGAGAGAACAGGTGTGTGTGTGTGAACAGGTGTGTGCGTGAGAACACGTGTGTGTGTGTGAGAACACGTGTGTGTGTATGTGAACAGGTGTGAGTGTGTGTGAACAGGTGTGTGTGTGTGTGAACACGTGTGTGTGTGTGAACAGGTGTGTGTGTGTGAACATGTGTGTGTTTGAACAGGTGTGTGTGTGAACGGATGTGTGTGTGTGAACAGATGTGTGTGTGTGAACACGTGTGTGTGTGTGAACGTGTGAGTGTGAATAAGGGTGTGTGTGTGTGAACACGTGTGTGTGTGAGTGAACACGGGTGTGTGTGAACACGTGTGTGTGTGTTAACACGTGTGTGTTGGTGAACATGTGTGTGTGTGTGAACAGGTGTGTGTGCGTGAACAGGTGTGTGTGTCTGTGTGAGAACACATGTGTGTGTGTGAGAACATGTGTGTGTGAGAACACGCGTGTGTGTGTGAGAACACGTGTGTGTGTGTGAACAGGTGTGTGTGTGTGAACAGGTGTGTGTGTGTGTGAACACGTGTGTGTGTGAACAGGTGTGTGTGTGAACATGTGTGTGTGTGTGAACACGTTTGTGTGTGTGAGAACACGTGTGTGTGTGTGAACAGGTGTGTGTGTGTGAACACGTGTGTGTGTGAACACGTGTGTGTGTGTGAACACGTGTGTGTGTGTGTGAACAGGTGTGTGTGGGTGTGTGTGAACAGGTGTGTGTGTGTGAACGTGTGTGTGTGTGAACACGTGTGTGTACGTGAACGTGTGTGTGTGAACAGGTGCGTGTGTGAACACGTGTGTGTGTGAACAGGTTTGTGTGTGTGAATAGGTGTGTGTGTGTGTGAACACGTGTGTGTGTGTGAACAAGTGTGTATGTGTGTGTGCGAACAGGTGTGTGTGTGAGTGAACCGGTGTGTGTGAATACGTGTGTGTGGACACGTGTGTGTGTGGACAGGTGTCTGTGTATGTTAACAGGTGTGTGTGTGTGAACAGGTGTGTGTGTGTCTGTATGTGATCAGGTGTGTGTGTGAACAGGTGTGTGTGTGTGAACAGGTGTGTGTGTGTGAACAGGGGTGTGTGTGTGAACAGGTGTGTGTGTGTCTGTATGTGAACAGGTGTGTGTGTGAACACGTGTGTGTGTATGTGAACAAGTGTGTGTGTGAACAGGTGTGTGGGTGTGTGAACATGTGTGTGTGTGTGTGACAACGTGTGTGTGTGAACACGTGTGTGTGTATGTGAACACGTGTGTGTGAGAGAGAACACGTCTGTGTGTGAGAAAACGTGTGTGAGTGTGTGAGAACACGTGTGTTTGTGAGAACACGTGTGTGAGTGAACACGTGTGTGTGTGAGAACACGTGTGTGTGTGTGTGTGAACAGGTGTGTGTGTGAACAGGTGTGTGTGTGTGAGAACACGTGTATGTGTGTGTGTGAGAACACGTGTGTGTGTGTGAACAGGTGTGTGTGTGAGAACATGTGTGTGTGAACACGTGTGTGTGTGTGTGAACAGGTGTGTGTGTGTGTGAACAGGTGTGTGTGTGAACAGGTGTGTGTGTGTGTGAATCGGTGTGTGTGTGTGAACAGGTGTGTGTGAACAGGTGTGTGTGTGAACAGGTGTGTTGTGAGAACACGTGTGTGTGTGTGTGAGAACACGTGTGTGTGTGTGTGAACAGGTGTGTGTGTGTGTGTGTGAACGTGTGTGTGTGTGTGACAACGTGTGTGTGTGAACACGTGTGTGTGTGTGTGTGGACACGTGTGTGTGTGAGAACACGTGTGTGTGCGTGTGTGTGAACATGTGTGTGTGAGTGTGAACGTGTGTGTTTGTGTGTGAACACGTGTGTGTGTGAACACGTGTGTGTGTGTGAACAGGTGTGTGTGTGTGAACACGTGTGTGTGTGAGAACACGTGTGTGTGTGTGTGAACAGGTGTGTATGTGAACACGTGTGTGTGTGTGTGTGAACAAATGTGTGTGTGTGTGAACAGGTGTGTGTGTGTAAACAGGTGTGTGTGTGTGATCGCGTGTGTGTGTGTGAACAGGTGTGTATGTGTGTGTGTGAACACGTGTGTGTGTGTGCAAACAGGTGTGTGTGTGTGAACGCGTGTGTGTGTGAACACGTGTGTGTGCGTGTGGACACGTGTGTGTGTGTGAGAACACGTGTGTGTGTGCATGTGTGGACACGTGTGTGTGTGTGAACAGGGGTGTGTGTGTGTGTGAACAGGTGTGTGTGTGAACACGTGTGTGTGTGAACGCGTGTATTTGTATGAACACGTGTGTGTGTAAACGTGTGTGTGTTTGTGTGTGCACACGTGTGTGTGTGTGTGAACACGTGTGTGTGTGAATGTGTGTGTGTGAACGTGTGTATGTGAACACGTGTGTGTATGTGAACGGGTGTGTGTTAACAGGTGTGTGTGTGAACACGTGTGTGTGAACACGTGTGTGTGTGTGAACACGTGTGTGTGTGAACACGTGTGTGTGTGAACACGTGTGTGTGTGTGTGAACAGGTGTGTGTGTGTGAACAGGTGTGTGTGTGTGAATCGGTGTGTGTGTGTGAACCGGTGTGTGTGTGTGTGTGTGTGTGAACCGGTGTGTGTGTGAATACGTGTGTGTCTGTGTGTGTGTGTGTGAACACGTGTGTGAGTGAACACGTGTGTGTGTGTGTGTGAACAGGTGTGTGTGTGTGAACACGTGTGTGTGTGTGAACAGGTGTGTGTGTGTGAACACGTGTGTGTGTGTGTGTGAACAGGTGTGTGCGTGAGAACACGTGTGTGTGTGTGTGAGAACACGTGTGTGTGTGAGAACACGTGTGAGAACACGTGTGTGTGTGTGTGTGTGTGAACAGGTGTGTGCGTGAGAACAGGTGTGTGTGTCTGTGTGTGAACCCGTGTGTGTCTGTGTGTGAACACGTGTGTGTGAGAGAACAGGTGTGTGTGTGTGAACACTTGTGTGTGTGAACACGTGTCTGTGTGTGAACACGTGTGTGTGTGCGTGTATGTGAACACGTGTGTGCATGTGTGTGTGAGAACATGTGTGGGTGTGAACGTGTGTGTCTGTTTGTGTGTGCACACGTGTGTGTGTGTGTGAACACGTGTGTGTGTGAATGTTTGTGTGTGAACTGGTGTATGTGAACACGTGTGTGTATGTGAACGGGTGTGTGTTAACAGGTGTGTGTGTGAACACGTGTGTGTGAACAGGTGTGTATGTGTGAACAGGTGTGTGTGTGTGTGAACAAGTGTGTGTGTGAACACGTGTGTGTGAACAGGTGTGTGTGTGAACACGTGTGTGTGTGAACACGTGTGAGTGTGTGAACAGGTGTGTGTGTGTGTGAACACGTGTGTGTGTGTGTGTGAACACGTGTGTGTGTGTGTGTGAACGTGTGTGTGTGTGTGACAACGTGTGTGTGTGAACACGTGTGTGTGTGTGGACACGTGTGTGTGTGTGAGAACACGTGTGTGCATGCATGTGTGAACACGTGTGTGCGTGTGTGTGAACACGTGTGTGTGTGCGTGTGTATGAACATGTGTGTGTGAGTGTGAACGTGTGTGTTTGTGTGTGAACACGTGTGTGTGTGTGAACACGTGTGTGTGTGCGTGTGTGTGAACACGTGTGTGCATGTGTGTGTGAGAACATGTGTGTGTGTGTGAACGTGTGTGTCTGTTTGTGTGTGCACACGTGTGTGTGTGTGAACACGTGTGTGTGTGAATGTGTGTGTGAACTTGTGTATGTGAACACGTGTGTGTATGTGAACGGGTGTGTGTTAACAGGTGTGTGTGTGAACACGTGTGTGTGAACAGGTGTGTGTGTGTGAACAGGTGTGTGTGTGTGTGAACAAGTGTGTGTGTGAACACGTGTGTGTGTGAACAGGTGTGTGTGTGAACACGTGTGTGTGTGAACACGTGTGAGTGTGTGAACAGGTGTGTGTGTGTGAACACGTGTGTGTGAACACGTGTGTGTGTGTGTGTGAACACGTGTGTGTGTGTGTGTGTGAACGTGTGTGTGTGTGTGACAACGTGTGTGTGTGAACACGTGTGTGTGTGTGGACTTGTGTGTGTGTGTAAGAACACGTGTGTGCGTGCGTGTGTGAACACGTGTGTGCGTGTGTGTGAACACGTGTGTGTGTGCGTGTGTATGGACATGTGTGTGTGAGTGTGAACGTGTGTGTTTGTGTGTGAACACGTGTGAGAACACGTGTGTGTGTGTAAACAGGTGTGTGTGTGAACGCGTGTGTGTGTGAACAGGTTTGTGTGTGTGAACATGTGTGTGTGTGAACACGTGTGTGTGTGTGAACAGGTGTGTGTGTGTGAACAGGTGTGTGTGTGTGAACACGTGTGTGTGTGAACAGGTTTGTGTGTGTGAACATGTGTGTGTGTGAACACGTGTGTGTGTGAGAACATGTGTGTGTGTGTGAACAGGTGTGTGTGTGTGAACACGTGTGTGTATGTGTGTTAACACGTGTGTGTGTGTGTGTGAATACGTGTGTGTGTGTGAACAGGTGTGTGGGTGTGTGTGAACAGGTGTGTGTGTGTGAACATGTGTGTGTGTGAACACGTGTGTGTGTGTGTGTGATCATGTGTGTGTGTGAACAGGTGTGTGTGTGTGTACACGTGTGTGTATGTGTGTTAACACGTGTGTGTGTGTGAACACGTGTGTGTGTGAACAGGTGTGTGTGGGTGTGTGTGAACAGGTGTGTGTGTGTGAACGTGTGTGTGTGTGAAAACGTGTGTGTATGTGAACGTGTGTGTGTGTGAACAGGTGTGTGTGTGAATACGTGTGTGTGTGAACAGGTGTGTTTGTGTGAACAGGTGTGTGTGTGTGTGTGAACACGTGTGTGTGTGTGCGAACAGCTGTGTGTGTGTGAACTGGTGTGTGTGAACACGTGTGTGTGTGGACTCGTGTGTGTGTGGACAGGTGTCTTTGTATGTGAACAGGTGTGTGTGTGTGAACAGGTGTGTGTGTGTGTGAACAGGTGTGTGTGTCTGAACAGGTGTGTGTGTGTCTGTATGTGAACAGGTGTGTGTGTGAACACGTATCTGTGTATGTGAACAAGTGTGTGTGTGTGAACGTGTGTGTGTGAACAAGTGTGTGTGTGTGTGAACACGTGTGTGTGTGAACGCGTGTGTGTGTGTGAACACGTGTGTGTGTGTGAACTCGTGTGTGTGTGTGTGTGTGAACACGTGTGTGTGCGAACAGGTGTGTGTGTGAACAGGTGTGTGTGCGTGAACAGGTGTGTGTGTCTGTGTGTGAACACGTGTGTGTGTATGTGAACACGTGTGTGTGTGTGAGAACACGTGTGTGTGTGAGTGAACATGTGTGTGTGTGAACACGTGTGTGTGTGAACATGTGTGTGTGTGTGAACAGGTGTGTGTGCGTGAACAAGTGTGTGTGTGAATGTGTGTGTGTGTGAACAAGTGTGTGTGTGTGTGAACACGTGTGTGTGTGTGAACGCGTGTGTGTGTGTGAACACGTCTGTGTGTGTGAACTCGTGTGTGTGTGTGTGAACACGTGTGTGTGTGAACAGGTGTGTGTGTGTAAACAGGTGTGTGTGCGTGAACAGGTGTGTGTGTCTGTGTGTGAACACGTGTGTGTGTATGTGAACACGTGTGTGTGTGTGAGAACACGTGTGTGTGTGAGAAAACGTGTGTGTGTGTGAGAACACGTGTGTGTGTGTGAGAACACGTGTGTGTGTGAGAACACGTGTGTGTGTGAATGTGTGTGTGTGAACACGTGTGAGTGTGTGAACACGTGTGTGTGTGAACACATGTGTGTGTGTGAACACGTGTGTGTTTGTGTGAACGTGTGTGTGTTTCTGTGTGTGAACAGGTGTGTGTGTGAACACGTGTGTGTGTGTGAACACTTGTGTGTGTGTGAACACGTGTGTGTGCTTGTGAACAGGTGTGTGTGTGTGAACACGTGTGTGTGTGAACAGGTGTGTGTGTGTGAACAGGTGTGTGTGGGTGTGTGTGAACACGTGTGTGTGTGAACGTGTGCGTGTGTGTGAACGTGTGTGTGTGTGTGAACACGTGTGTGTATGTGAACGTGTGTGTGTGAACAGGTGTGTGTGTGAACAGGTGTGTGTGTGAACACTTGTGTGTGTGAACACATGTGTGTGTGTGAACACATGCGTGTGTGTGAACACGTGTGTGTTGGTGAACACGTGTGTGTGTGTGTGTGAACAGGTGTGTGTGCGTGAACAGGTGTGTGTGTCTGTGTGAGAACACGTGTGTGTGAGAATATGTGTGTGTGAGAACACGCGTGTGTGTGAGAACACGTGTGTGTGCGTGAACAGGTGTGTGTGTGTGAACACGTGTGTGTGTGAACACGTGTGTGTGCGTGAACAGGTGTGTGTGTGTGAACACGTGTGTGTGTGAGAACACGTGTGTGTGTGTGTGAGAAAACGTGTGTGTGTGAGAACACGTGTGTGTGTGTGTGAACACGTTTGTGTGAGAACACGTGTGTGTGTGAGAACGCGTGTGAGAACACGTGTGTGTGTGTGAACAGGTGTGTGTGTGTGAACAGGTGTGTGTGTGTAAACAGGTGTGTGTGTGTGAGAACATGTGTGTGTGTCTGAGACCACGTGTGTGAGAACACGTGTGTGTGTGTGAGAACACGTGTGTGTGTGAGAACAGGTGTGTGTGTGAGAACAGGTGTGTGTGTGTGTGTGAACAGGTGTGTGTGTGAGAACACGTGTGTGTGTGTGTGAGAACACGCGTGTGTGTATTTGAACAGGTGTGAGTGTGTGTGAACAGGTGTGTGTGTGTGAACACGTGTGTGTGTGAGAACACGTGTGAGAACACGTGTGTGTGTGTGTGAACAGGTGTGCGTGTGTGAACAGGTGTGTGTGTGTAAACAGGTGTGTGTGTGTGAGAACATGTGTGTGTGTGTGAGACCACGTGTGTGACAACACGTGTGTGTGTGTGAGAACACGTGTGTGTGTGTGAGAACACGTGTGTGTGAGAACACGTGTGTGTGTGTGAACAGGTGTGTGTGTGAGAACAGGTGTGTGTGTGTGAACAGGGGTGTGTGTGAGAACACGTGTGTGTGTGTGTGAGAACACGTGTGTGTGTATGTGAACAGGTGTGAGTGTGTGTGAACAGGTGTGTGTGTGTGAACACGTGTGTATGTGAACAGGTGTGTGTGTGTGAACATGTGTGTGTGTGTGAACAGGTGTGTGTGTAAACAGGTGTGTGTGTGAACAGATGTGTGTGTGAACACGTGTGTGTGTGTGAACGTGTGTGTGTGAATAAGGGTGTGTGTGTGTGAACACGTGTGTGTGTGAGTGAACATGTGTGTGTGAACACGTGCGTGTGAACATGTGTGTGTGAGAGAACAGGGGTGTGTGCGTGAACAAGTGTGTGTCTGTGTGAGAACACGTGTGTGTGTGTGAGAACATGTGTGTGTGAGAACACGCGTGTGTGTGTGAGAACACGTGTGTGTGTGTGAACAGGTGTGTGTGTGTGAACAGGTGTGTGTGTGTGAACACGTGTGTGTGTGTGTGAACAGGTGTGTGTGTGTGAACACGTGTGTGGGTGTGTGAACACGTGTGTGTGTGTGTGAATACGTGTGTATGTGTGAACAGGTGTGTGTGTGTGAACAGGTGTGTGTGTGTGAACACGTGTGCGTGTGTGTGAACAGGTGTGTGTTTGTGAACAGGTGTGTGTGTGAGCAGGTGTGTGTATGTGTGAACAGGTGTGTGTGTGTGAACAGGTGTGTGTGTGTGAACACGTGTGTGTGAACACGTGTGTGTGTGTGTGTGAAATGTTTGTGTGTGTGTGTGAACACGTGTGTGTGTGAACACGTGTGTGTGAACACGTGTGAGTGTGAACACGTGTGTGCGTGAACACGTGTGTGTGTGAACAGGTGTGTGTGTGAACAGGTGTGTGTGTGAACACGTGTGTGTGAGTGAACACGTGTGTGTGTATGAACAATTGTGTGTGTGAACACGTGTGTTTGTGAACACGTGTGTGTGTGAACAGGTGTGTGTGTGAACAGGTGTGTGTGAGTGTGGACATGTGTGTGTTTTAACAGGTGTGTGCGTGAACAGGTGTGTGTTAACACGTGTGTGTGAACCCGTGTGTGTGTGTGAACACGTGTGTGTAAAAATGTGAACACGTGTGTGTGTGTGAACACGTTTGTGTGTGTGAACACGTGTGTGTATGTGTGTGAACATGTGTGTGTGTGTGAACACACGTGTGTGTGTGAACACATGTGTGTGTGTGTGTGTGAACAGGTGTGTGTGTGTGTGAACAGGTGTGTGTGTGTGAGAACACGTGTGTGTGTGTGAACAGGTGTGTCTGTGTGAACACGTGTGTGTGTGAACACGTGTGTTTGTGTGATCACGTGTGTGTGAACACGTGTGTGTGTGTATGTGAACACGTGTGTGTGAACACGTGTGTGTGAGAACACGTGTGTGTGTGAACACGTGTGTGTGTGTGAACACGTGTGTGTGAACACATGTGTGTTTGTGTGAATACGTGTGTGTGTGTGAACACGTGTGTGTGTGAACACTAGTGTGAGTGAACACGTGTGTGTGTGTGTGTGTGAGAACATGTGTGTGTGTGTGAACAGGTGTGTGTGTTACAACGTGTGTGTGTGTGTGAACAGGTGTGTGTGTGAACAGGTGTGTGTGAGTGTGAACACGTGTGTGTTTTCACAGGTGTGTGCGTGAACAGGTGTGTGTGAACACGTGTGTGTGAACATGTGTGTGTATGTATGTGAACACGTGTGTGTGAACACATTTGTGTGTGTGAACACGTGTGTGTATATGTGTGAACACGTGTGTGTGTGTGAACACACGTGTGTGTGAACAAGTGTGTGTGTGAGAACAGGTGTGTGTGTGTGAACACATGTGTGTGTGTGTGAACAGGTGTGTGTGTGTGAACAGGTGTGTGTGTGAGAGAACACGTGTGTGTGAACAGGTGTGTCTGTGTGAACATGTGTGTGTGTGAACACATGTGTTTGTGTGATCACGTGTGTGTCAACACGTGTGTGTGTATGTGAACACGTGTGTGTGTGTGTGTGTGAACAGGTGTGTGTGTGTGCACACGTGTTTGTGTGTGAACGTGTGTGTGTATGAACGTGTGTGTGTGTGAACACATGAGTGTGTGAACAAATGTGTGTGTGTGAACATGTGTGTGTGTGAACGTGTGTGTGTGTGAACGTGTGTGTGTGTGTGAACACGTGTGTGTATGTGAACGTGTGTGTGTGAACAGGTGTGTGTGCGTGAACAGGTGTGTGTGTCTGTGTGAGAACACGTGTGTGTGAGAATATGTGTGTGTGAGAACACGCGTGTGTGTGAGAACACGTGTGTGTGCGTGAACAGGTGTGTGTGTGTGAACACGTGTGTGTGTGAACACGTGTGTGTGCGTGAACAGGTGTGTGTGTGAACACGTGTGTGTGTGAGAACACGTGTGTGTGTGTGTGTGTGAGAAAACGTGTGTGTGTGTGAGAACACGTGTGTGTGTGTGAACACGTTTGTGTGAGAACACGTGTGTGTGTGAGAACGCGTGTGAGAACACGTGTGTGTGTGTGAACAGGTGTGTGTGTGTGAACAGGTGTGTGTGTGTAAACAGGTGTGTGTGTGTGAGAACATGTGTGTGTGTCTGAGACCACGTGTGTGAGAACACGTGTGTGTGTATGAGAACACGTGTGTGTGTGAGAACAGGTGTGTGTGTGAGAACAGGTGTGTGTGTGTGTGTGAACAGGTGTGTGTGTGAGAACACGTGTGTGTGTGTGTGAGAACACGCGTGTGTGTATGTGAACAGGTGTGAGTGTGTGTGAACAGGTGTGTGTGTGTGAACACGTGTGTGTGTGAGAACACGTGTGTGTGTGAACAGGTGTGCGTGTGTGAACAGGTGTGTGTGTGTAAACAGGTGTGTGTGTGTGAGAACATGTGTGTGTGTGTGAGACCACGTGTGTGACAACACGTGTGTGTGTGTGTGTGAGAACACGTGTGTGTGTGTGAGAACACGTGTGTGTGAGAACACGTGTGTGTGTGTGAACAGGTGTGTGTGTGAGAACAGGTGTGTGTGTGTGAACAGGGGTGTGTGTGAGAACACGTGTGTGTGTGTGTGAGAACACGTGTGTGTGTATGTGAACAGGTGTGAGTGTGTGTGAACAGGTGTGTGTGTGTGAACACGTGTGTGTGTGAACAGGTGTGTGTGTGTGAACATGTGTGTGTGTGTGAACAGGTGTGTGTGTAAACAGGTGTGTGTGTGAACAGATGTGTGTGTGTGAACACGTGTGTGTGTGTGAACGTGTGTGTGTGAATAAGGGTGTGTGTGTGTGAACACGTGTGTGTGAGTGAACATGTGTGTGTGAACACGTGCGTGTGAACATGTGTGTGTGAGAGAACAGGGGTGTGTGCGTGAACAAGTGTGTGTGTGTGAACAGGTGTGTGTGTAAACAGGTGTGTGTGTGAACAGATGTGTGTGTGTGAACACGTGTGTGTGTGTGAACGTGTGTGTGTGAATAAGGGTGTGTGTGTGTGAACACGTGTGTGTGTGAGTGAACATGTGTGTGTGAACACGTGCGTGTGAACATGTGTGTGTGAGAGAACAGGGGTGTGTGCGTGAACAAGTGTGTGTCTGTGTGAGAACACGTGTGTGTGTGTGAGAACATGTGTGTGTGTGAGAACACGCGTGTGTGTGTGAGAACACGTGTGTGTGTGTGTGAACAGGTGTGTGTGTGAACAGGTGTGTGTGTGTGAACACGTGTGTGTGTGTGTGAACAGGTGTGTGTGTGTGAACACGTGTGTGGGTGTGTGAACACGTGTGTGTGTGTGAATACGTGTGTATGTGTGAACAGGTGTGTGTGTGTGAACAGGTGTGTGTGTGTGAACACGTGTGCGTGTGTGTGAACAGGTGTGTGTTTGTGAACAGGTGTGTGTGTGAGCAGGTGTGTGTATGTGTGAACAGGTGTGTGTGTGTGAACAGGTGTGTGTGAACACGTGTGTGTGTGTGAACACGTGTGTGTGTGTGAACACGTGTGTGTGTGAACACGTGTGTGTGTGAACACATGTGTGTGTGAGAACACGTGTGTGTATGTGAACAGGTGTGAGTGTGTGTGAACAGGTGTGTGTGTGTGAACACGTGTGTGTGTGTGAACAGGTGTGT
This sequence comes from Chiloscyllium punctatum, assembly GCF_047496795.1. Classification (NCBI taxonomy): domain Eukaryota; kingdom Metazoa; phylum Chordata; class Chondrichthyes; order Orectolobiformes; family Hemiscylliidae; genus Chiloscyllium; species Chiloscyllium punctatum. The sequence goes on from NC_092744.1 coordinate 103,760,132, forward strand.
GTGTGAACAGGTGTGTGTGTGAACAGTTGTGTGTGTGTGAACACGTGTGTGTGTGTGAACGTGTGTGTGTGTGAACACGTGTGTGTGTGTGAACACGTGTGTGTGCGAACACGTGTGTGTGTGTGAACACGTGTGTGTGTGTGAACGCGTGTGTGTGCGTGTGAACAGGTGTGTGTGTGTGTGAACACGTGTGTGTGTGAACTGGTGTGTGTGTGTGAACAGGTGTGTGTGTGAACAGGTGTGTGTGTCTGTGTGAGAACACGTGTGTGTGTGAGAACATGTGTGTGTGAGAACACGCGTGTGTGTGTGTGAACAGGTGTGTGTGTGTGAACAGGTGTGTGCGTGTGAACACGTGTGTGTGTGTGAACAGGTGCGTGTGCGAACACGTGTGTGTGTGTGAACACGTGTGTGTGTGAACGCGTGTGTGTGCGTGTGAACAGGTGTGTGTGTGTGTGAACACGTGTGTGTGTGAACTGGTGTGTGTGTGTGAACAGGTGTGTGTGTCAACAGGTGTGTGTGGGTGTGTGTGAACGTGTGTGTGTGTGTGAACGTGTGTGTGTGAACACGTGTGTGTATGTGAACGTGTGTGTGTGTGTGAACAGGTGTGTGTGTGTGAACACGTGTGTGTGTGTGAGAACACACGTGTGTGTGTGAACAGGTGTGTGTGTGTGAACAGGTGTGTGTGCGTTAACAGGTGTGTGTGTCTGATTGTGAACAGGTGTGTGTGTGAACACGTGTGTGTGTACGTGAATACGTGTGTGTGTGAACGTGTGTGTGTGTGTGAACACGTGTGTGTGTGTGTGTGTGTGAACACGTGTGTGTGTAAACACGTGTGTGTGTGCGAACACGTGTGTGTGTGAATAGGTGTGTGTGTGTGTGAACAGGTGTGTGTGCGTCGACAGGTGTGTGTGTCTGTGTGTGGACACATGTGTGTGTATGTGAACACGTGTGTGTGTGTGAGAAAATGTGTGTGTATGTGAGAACACGTGTGTGTGTGAGAACACGTGTGTGTGAGAACTCGTGTGTGTGTGTGAGAACACATCTGTGTGTGAGAACACGTGTGTGTGTGTGAGAAAACGTGTGTGTGTGTGAACACGTGTGTGTGTGAACACGTGTGTGTGTGAACACATGTGTTTGTGTGTGAACACGTGTGTGTGTGAACACGTGTGTGTGTGTGTCTGTGTGTGAACAGGTGTGTGTGTGAACAGGTGTGTTTGTTTGAACACGTGTGTGTGTGTGTGAACGTGTGTGTGTGAGAACGTGTGTGTGTGTGAACACGTGTGTGTGTGAACACGTGTGTGTGTGAACAGGTGTGTGTGCGTGAAAAGGTGTGTGTGTCTGTGTGTGAACACGTGTGTGTGTGTGTGAACGTGTGTGTGTGTGTGTGAACACGTGTGTGTGTGAACAGGTGTGTGTGTGTGAACATGTGTGTGTGCGTGAACAGGTGTGTGTGTGTGAACACGTGTGTGTGTGTGTGAGAACACGTGTGTGTGTGTGAGAAACCGTGTGTCTGTGTGTGAGAACATGTGTGTGTGTGCGAGAACACGTGTGTGTGAGAACACGTGTGTGTGTGAGAACACGTGTGAGAACACGTGTGTGTGTGTGAACAGGTGTGTGTGTGTGTGAACAGGTGTGTGTGTGTGAACAGGTGTGTGTGAGTGTGTGTGAACACGTGTGTGTGTTTGAGACCACGTGTGTGTGCGTGTGTGAACACGTGTGTGTGTGTGTGAACACGTGTGTGTGTGTGAACCCGTGTGTGTGTGTGAACACGTGCGTGTTGGTGAACGTATGTGTGTGTGTGAACACGTGTGTGTATGTGAACGTGTGTGTGTGAACAGGTGTGTGTGAACACGTGTGTGTGTGTGAACACGTGTGTGTGTGTGAACACGTGTGTGTGTGAACACATGTGTGTGTGTGAACACATGTGTGTGTGAGAACACGTGTGTGTATGTGAACAGGTGTGAGTGTGTGTGAACAGGTGTGTGTGTGTGTGAACACGTGTGTGTGTGAACAGGTGTGTGTGGGAACATGTGTGTTTGTGTGAACAGGTGTGTGTGTGTGAACAGGTGTGTGTGTGAACAGTTGTGTGTGTGTGAACACGTGTGTGTGTGTGAACGTGTGTGTGTGTGAACACGTGTGTGTGTGTGAACACGTGTGTGTGTATGTGAACACGTGTGTGTGTGAACACGTGTGTGTGTGTGAACATGTATGTGTTGGTGAACATGTGTGTGAGTGTGTGAACAGGTGTGTGTGCGTGAACAGGTGTGTGTGTCTGTGTGAGAACACGTATGTGTGTGAGAGCACGCGTGTGTGTGTGTGAACAGGTGTGTGTGTGTGAACAGGTGTGTGTGTGTGAACACGTGTGTGTGTGAACAGGTGTGTGTGCGAACACGTGTGTGTGTGTGAACACGTGAGTGTGTGTGAACGCGTGTGTGTGCGTGTGAACAGGTGTGTGTGTGTGTGAACACGTGTGTTTGTGAACTGGTGTGTGTGTGTGAACAGGTGTGTGTGTGAACAGGTGTGTGTGGGTGTGTGTGAACGTGTGTGTGTGTGTGAACATGTGTGTTTGAACACGTGTGTGTATGTGAACGTGTGTGTGTGTGTGAACAGGTGTGTGTGTGTGAACACGTGTGTGTGTGTGTGAGAACACGCGTGTGTGTGTGAGAACACGTGTGTGTGTGTGAACACGTGTGTGTGTGTGAACACGTGTGTGTGTGTGAACACGTGTGTGTGAACACGTGTGTGTGTGTGTAAACAGGTGTGTGTGTGTGAACATGTGTGTGTGCATGAACAGGTGTGTGTGTGTGTGTGAACACGTGTGTGTGTGTGTCAACACGTGTGTGTGTGAACGTGTGTGTGTGTGTGAACAGGTGTGTGTGTGAACTGGTGTGTTTGTGTGAACACGTGTGTGTGTGTGTGAACGTGTGTGTGTGTGTGAACGTGTGTGTGTGTGAACACATGTGTGTGTGTGAACACGTGTGTGTGTGTGAACAGGTGTGTGTGAACACGGGTGTGTGTGAACACGTGTGTGTGTGTGAACACGTGTGTGTGTGAACACATGTGTGTGTGTGAACACATGTGTGTGTGCGAACACGTGTGTGTATGTGAACAGGTGTGAGTGTGTGTGAACAGGTGTGTGTGTGTGAACACGTGTGTGTGTGAACAGGTGTGTGTGTGAACATGTGTGTGTGTGTGTGAACAGGTGTGTGTGTGAACAGGTGTGTGTGTGAACAGTTGTGTGTGTGTGAACACGTGTGTGTGTGTGAACGTGTGTGTGTGTGAACACGTGTGTGTGTGTGAACACGTGTGTGTGTATGTGAACACGTGTGTGTGTGAACACGTGTGTGTGTGTGAACATGTGTGTGTTGGTGAACATGTGTGTGTGTGTGTGAACAGGTGTTTGTGCGTGAACAGGTGTGTGTGTCTGTGTGAGAACACGTGTGTGTGTGAGAACATGTGTGTGTGAGAACACGCGTGTGTGTGTGTGAACAGGTGTGTGTGTGAACACGTGTGTGTGTGTGAACAGGTGTGTGTGCGAACACGTGTGTGTGTGTGAACACGTGTGTGTGTGTGAACGCGTGTGTGTGCGTGTGAACAGGTGTGTGTGTGTGAACACGTGTGTGTGTGAACTGGTGTGTGTGTGTGAACAGGTGTGTGTGTGAACAGGTGTGTGTGGGTGTGTGTGAACGTGTGTGTGTGTGTGAACGTGTGTGTGTGAACACGTGTGTCTATGTGAACGTGTGTGTGTGTGAACAGGTGTGTGTGTGTGAACACGTGTGTGTGTGAGAACACACGTGTGTGTGTGAACAGGTGTGTGTGTGTGAACAGGTGTGTGTGCGTTAACAGGTGTGTGTGTGTCTGATTGTGAACAGGTGTGTGTGTGAACGCGTGTGTGTGTACGTGAACAAGTGTGTGTGTGTGAACGTGTGTGTGTGTGTGAACACGTGTGTGTGTGTGTGTGTGTGTGTGAACACGTGTGTGTGTAAACACGTGTGTGTGTGCGAACACGTGTGTGTGTGAATAGGTGTGTGTGTGTGAACAGATGTGTGTGCGTGGACAGGTGTGTGTGTCTGTGTGTGAACACATGTGTGTGTATGTGAACACGTGTGTGTGTGTGAGAAAATGTGTGTGTATGTGAGAACACGTGTGTGTGTGAGAACACGTGTGTGTGAGAACTCGTGTGTGTGTGTGAGAACACATCTGTGTGTGAGAACACGTGTGTGTGTGTGAGAAAACGTGTGTGTGTGTGAACACGTGTGTGTGTGTGAACACGTGTGTGTGTGAACACATGTGTTTGTGTGTGAACACGTGTGTGTGTGTGAACACGTGTGTGTGTGTCTGTGTGTGAACAGGTGTGTGTGTGTGAACAGGTGTGTTTGTTTGAACACGTGTGTGTGTGTGTGAACGTGTGTGTGTGAGAACGTGTGTGTGTGTGAACACGTGTGTGTGTGAACACGTGTGTGTGTGAACAGGTGTGTGTGTGAACAGGTGTGTTTGTTTGAACACGTGTGTGTGTGTGTGAACGTGTGTGTGTGAGAACGTGTGTGTGTGTGAACACGTGTGTGTGTGAACACGTGTGTGTGTGAACAGGTGTGTGTGCGTGAACAGGTGTGTGTGTCTGTGTGTGAACACGTGTGTGTGTGTGTGAACGTGTGTGTGTGTGTGAACACGTGTGTGTGTGAACAGGTGTGTGTGTGTGAACATGTGTGTGTGCGTGAACAGGTGTGTGTGTGAACACGTGTGTGTGTGTGAGAACACGTGTGTGTGTGTGAGAAAACGTGTGTGTGTGTGAGAACATGTGTGTGTGTGCGAGAACTCGTGTGTGTGGGAACACGTGTGTGTGTGATAACACGTGTGAGAACACGTGTGTGTGTGTGAACAGGTGTGTGTGTGTGTGAACAGGTGTGTGTGTGTGAACAGGTGTGTGTGTGTGTGAACACGTGTGTGTGTTTGAGACCACGTGTGTGTGTGTGAACCCGTGTGTGTGTGTGAACACGTGTGTGTTGGTGAACGTATGTGTGTGTGTGAACACGTGTGTGTATGTGAACGTGTGTGTGTGAACAGGTGTGTGTGAACACGTGTGTGTGTGTGAACACATGTGTGTGTGAACACGTGTGTGTGTGAACACATGTGTGTGTGTGAACACATGTGTGTGTGAGAACACGTGTGTGTATGTGAACAGGTGTGAGTGTGTGTGAACAGGTGTGTGTGTGTGAACACGTGTGTGTGTGAACAGGTGTGTGTGTGAACATGTGTGTGTGTGTGAACAGGTGTGTGTGTGAACAGGTGTGTGTGTGAACAGTTGTGTGTGTGTGAACACGTGTGTGTGTGTGAACATGTGTGTGTGTGAACACGTGTGTGTGTGTGAACACGTGTGTGTGTATGTGAACACGTGTGTGTGCGAACACGTGTGTGTGTGTGAACACGTGTGTGTGTGTGAACGCGTGTGTGTGCGTGTGAACAGGTGTGTGTGTGTGTGAACACGTGTGTGTGTGAACTGGTGTGTGTGTGAACAGGTGTGTGTGTGAACAGGTGTGTGTGTCTGTGTGAGAACATGTGTGTGTGAGAACATGTTTGTGTGAGAACACGCGTGTGTGTGTGTGAACAGGTGTGTGTGTGTGAACACGTGTGTGTGTGTGAACACGTGTGTGTGTGTGAACAGGTGTGTGTGCGAACACGTGTGTGTGTGTGTGAACACGTGTGTGTGTGTGTGAACGCGTGTGTGTGCGTGTGAACAGGTGTGTGTGTGTGTGAACACGTGTGTGTGTGAACTGGTGTGTGTGTGTGAACAGGTGTGTGTGTGAACAGGTGTGTGTGGGTGTGTGTGAACGTGTGTGTGTGTGTGAACGTGTGTGTGTGAACACGTGTGTGTATGTGAACGTGTGTGTGTGTGTGAACAGGTGTGTGTGTGTGTGAACACGTGTGTGTGTGTGAGAACACACGTGTGTGTGTGAACAGGTGTGTGTGTGTGAACAGGTGTGTGTGCGTTAACAGGTGTGTGTGTGTCTGATTGTGAACAGGTGTGTGTGTGAACACGTGTGTGTGTGAACGTGTGTGTGTGTGTGAACACGTGTGTGTGTGTGTGTGTGAACACGTGTGTGTGTAAACACGTGTGTGTGTGCGAACACGTGTGTGTGTGAATAGGTGTGTGTGTGTGTGAACAGGTGTGTGTGCGTGGACAGGTGTGTGTGTCTGTGTGTGAACACATGTGTGTGTATGTGAACACGTGTGTGTGTGTGAGAAAATGTGTGTGTATGTGAGAACACGTGTGTGTGTGAGAACACGTGTGTGTGAGAACTCGTGTGTGTGTGTGAGAACACATCTGTGTGTGAGAACACGTGTGTGTGTGTGAGAAAACGTGTGTGTGTGTGAACACGTGTGTGTGTGAACACGTGTGTGTGTGAACACATGTGTTTGTGTGTGAACACGTGTGTGTGTGTGAACACGTGTGTGTGTGTGTCTGTGTGTGAACAGGTGTGTGTGTGAACAGGTGTGTTTGTTTGAACACGTGTGTGTGTGTGTGAACGTGTGTGTGTGAGAACGTGTGTGTGTGTGAACACGTGTGTGTGTGAACACGTGTGTGTGTGAACAGGTGTGTGTGCGTGAACAGGTGTGTGTGTCTGTGTGTGAACACGTGTGTGTGTGTGAACGTGTGTGTGTGTGTGTGAACACGTGTGTGTGTGAACAGGTGTGTGTGTGTGAACATGTGTGTGTGCGTGAACAGGTGTGTGTGTGTGAACACGTGTGTGTGTGTGAGAACACGTGTGTGTGTGTGAGAAAACATGTGTGTGTGTGAGAACATGTGTGTGTGTGCGAGAACACGTGTGTGTGAGAACACGTGTGTGTGTGAGAACACGTGTGAGAACACGTGTGTGTGTGAACAGGTGTGTGTGTGTGTGAACAGGTGTGTGTGTGTGAACAGGTGTGTGTGTGTGTGAACACGTGTGTGTGTTTGAGACCACGTGTGTGTGCGTGTGTGAACACGTGTGTGTGTGTGTGAACACGTGTGTGTGTGTGAACCCGTGTGTGTGTGTGAACACGTGCGTGTTGGTGAACGTATGTGTGTGTGTGAACACGTGTGTGTATGTGAACGTGTGTGTGTGAACAGGTGTGTGTGAACACGTGTGTGTGTGTGAACACGTGTGTGTGTGTGAACACGTGTGTGTGTGAACACGTGTGTGTGTGAACACATGTGTGTGTGAGAACACGTGTGTGTATGTGAACAGGTGTGAGTGTGTGTGAACAGGTGTGTGTGTGTGAACACGTGTGTGTGTGTGAACAGGTGTGTGTGTGAACATGTGTGTGTGTGTGAACAGGTGTGTGTGTGAACAGGTGTGTGTGTGAACAGTTGTGTGTGTGTGAACACGTGTGTGTGTGTGAACGTGTGTGTGTGTGAACACGTGTGTGTGTGTGAACACGTGTGTGTGTGTGTGAACGCGTGTGTGTGCGTGTGAACAGGTGTGTGTGTGTGTGAACACGTGTGTGTGTGAACTGGTGTGTGTGTGTGAACAGGTGTGTGTGTGAACAGGTGTGTGTGTCTGTGTGAGAACACGTGTGTGTGTGAGAACATGTGTGTGAGAGAACACGCGTGTGTGTGTGTGAACAGGTGTGTGTGTGTGAACAGGTGTGTGCGTGTGAACACGTGTGTGTGTGTGAACAGGTGCGTGTGCGAACACGTGTGTGTGTGTGAACACGTGTGTGTGTGAACGCGTGTGTGTGCGTGTGAACAGGTGTGTGTGTGTGTGAACACGTGTGTGTGTGAACTGGTGTGTGTGTGTGAACAGGTGTGTGTGTGAACAGGTGTGTGTGGGTGTGTGTGAACGTGTGTGTGTGTGTGAACGTGTGTGTGTGAACACGTGTGTGTATGTGAACGTGTGTGTGTGTGTGAACAGGTGTGTGTGTGTGAACACGTGTGTGTGTGTGAGAACACACGTGTGTGTGTGAACAGGTGTGTGTGTGTGAACAGGTGTGTGTGCGTTAACAGGTGTGTGTGTGTCTGATTGTGAACAGGTGTGTGTGTGAACACGTGTGTGTGTACGTGAACACGTGTGTGTGTGAACGTGTGTGTGTGTGTGTGAACACGTGTGTGTGTAAACACGTGTGTGTGTGCGAACACGTGTGTGTGTGAATAGGTGTGTGTGTGTGTGAACCGGTGTGTGTGCGTCGACAGGTGTGTGTGTCTGTGTGTGAACACATGTGTGTGTATGTGAACACGTGTGTGTGTGTGAGAAAATGTGTGTGTATGTGAGAACACGTGTGTGTGTGAGAACACGTGTGTGTGAGAACTCGTGTGTGTGTGTGAGAACACATCTGTGTGTGAGAACACGTGTGTGTGTGTGAGAAAACGTGTGTGTGTGTGAACACGTGTGTGTGTGAACACGTGTGTGTGTGAACACATGTGTTTGTGTGTGAACACGTGTGTGTGTGTGAACACGTGTGTGTGTGTGTCTGTGTGTGAACAGGTGTGTGTGTGAACAGGTGTGTTTGTTTGAACACGTGTGTGTGTGTGTGAACGTGTGTGTGTGAGAACGTGTGTGTGTGTGAACACGTGTGTGTGTGAACACGTGTGTGTGTGAACAGGTGTGTGTGCGTGAAAAGGTGTGTGTGTCTGTGTGTGAACACGTGTGTGTGTGTGTGAACGTGTGTGTGTGTGTGTGAACACGTGTGTGTGTGAACAGGTGTGTGTGTGTGAACATGTGTGTGTGCGTGAACAGGTGTGTGTGTGTGAACACGTGTGTGTGTGTGAGAACACGTGTGTGTGTGTGAGAAAACGTGTGTGTGTGTGTGAGAACATGTGTGTGTGTGCGAGAACACGTGTGTGTGAGAACACGTGTGTGTGTGAGAACACGTGTGAGAACACGTGTGTGTGTGTGAACAGGTGTGTGTGTGTGTGAACAGGTGTGTGTGTGTGAACAGGTGTGTGTGTGTGTGTGTGAACACGTGTGTGTGTTTGAGACCACGTGTGTGTGCGTGTGTGAACACGTGTGTGTGTGTGTGAACACGTGTGTGTGTGTGAACCCGTGTGTGTGTGTGAACACGTGCGTGTTGGTGAACGTATGTGTGTGTGTGAACACGTGTGTGTATGTGAACGTGTGTGTGTGAACAGGTGTGTGTGAACACGTGTGTGTGTGTGAACACGTGTGTGTGTGTGAACACGTGTGTGTGTGAACACATGTGTGTGTGTGAACACATGTGTGTGTGAGAACACGTGTGTGTATGTGAACAGGTGTGAGTGTGTGTGAACAGGTGTGTGTGTGTGAACACGTGTGTGTGTGAACAGGTGTGTGTGGGAACATGTGTGTTTGTGTGAACAGGTGTGTGTGTGTGAACAGGTGTGTGTGTGTGAACAGGTGTGTGTGTGTCTGTATGTGAACAGGTGTGTGTGTGAACACGTGTGTGTGTGTGTACGTGAACAAGTGTGTGTGTGTGAACGTGTGTGTGTGTGTGAACACGTGTGTGTGTGTGTGTGAATACGTGTGTGTGTGTGAACACGTGTGTGTGTGAACACGTGTGTGTGTGAACAGGTGTGTGTGTGTGTGAACAGGTGTGTGTGCGTGAACAGGTGTGTTTGTCTGTGTGTGAACACATGTGTGTATATGTGAACACGTGTGTGTGTGTGTGAGAACACGTGTGTGTGTGTGAGAAAACGTGTGTGTGTAAGAACACGTGTGTGTGTGAGAACACGTGTGTGTGCGAACACGTGTGTGTGTGTGAGAACCCGTGTGTGTGTGTGAACACGTGTGAGTGTGAACAGGTGTGTGTGGGTGTGTGTGAACAGGTGTGTGAGTGTGTGAACGTGTGGGTGTGTGTGAACGTGCGTGTGTGTATTTGAACATGTGTGTGTGAACAGGTGTTTGTGTGAACAGGTGTGTGTGTGTGTGAACACGTGTGTGTGTGAACAGGTGTGTGTGTGTGAACAGGTGTTTGTGTATGAACAGATGTGTGTGTGAGAACACGTGTGTGTGTGTGTGAGAACACGTGTGTGTGTGAGAACATGTGTGTGTGAGAACACGTGTGTGTGTGTGAACACGTGTGTGTGTGTGAACACGTGTGTGTGTGTGAACGTGTGTGTGTGTGTGAACACGTGTGTGTGTGTGTTAACAGGTGTGTGTGTGTGAACATGTGTGTGTGCGTGAACAGGTGTGTGTGTGTGTGAACACGTGTGTGTGTGAGAACACGTGTGTGTGTGTGAGAAAACGTGTGTGTGTGTGTGAGAACACGTGTGTGTGTGTGTGTGAACACGTGTGTGTGTGAACGTGTGTGTGAACGTCAGTGTGTGAACACGTGTGTGTGAACGTGTGTGTGTGAACAGGTGTGTGTGTGAACGTGTGTGTGTGTGTGACCAGGTGTGTGTGTGTGAACACGTGTGTGTGAACAGGTGTGTGTGTGTGAACATGTGTGTGTGTGTGAACACGTGTGTGTGAACGTGTGCGTGTGAACAGGTGTGTGTGTGTGTGAACACGCGTGTGTGTGTGTGAACAAGTGTGTGTGAACACGTGTGTGTGTGAACACGTGTGTGTGTGTGAACAGGTGTGTGTGAACAGGTGTGTGTTTGTGAAAACGTGTGTGTGAACTGGTGTGTGTGTGTGAACAGGTGTGTGTGTGTGAACACGTGTGTGTGAACACGTGAGTGTGTGTGAACACGTGCGTGTGTGTGAACACGTGTGTGTGTGTGTTAACACGTGTGTGTGTGAACACGTGTGTGTGTGAACACGTGTGTGTGTGAACACGTGTTTGTGTGAACATGTGTGTGTGTGAACGTGTGTGTGTGAAGAGGTGTGTGTGTGTGAACACGTGTGTGTGTGTGTGAACAGGTGTGTGTGTGAACACGTGTGTGTGTGAACACGTGTGTGAGTGTGTGAACAGGTGTGTGTGTGCACAGGTGGGTGTGTGAACAGGTGTGTGTTTGTGTGTGAACATGTGTGTGTGTGAACAGGTGTGTGTGTGAACAGGTGTGTGTGTGTGTTAACAGGTGTGTGTATGAACACGTGTGTGTGAGAACAGGTGTGTGTGTGTGTGAACACGTGTGTGTGTGTGAACAGGTGTGTGTGCGTGTGAACATGTGTGTGTGAACACGTTAGTGTGTGTGAACACGTGTGTGTGTGTGTGAACACGTGTGTGTGTGTGAACAGGTGTGTGTGTGTGAATACATGTGTGTGTGTGAACACGTGTGTGTGTGAACACGTGTGTGTGTGTGAACTGGTGTGTGTGTGTGAGCAGGTGTGTGTGTGTGAACAGGTGTGTGTGTGTGTGAACCCGTGTGTGTGTGTGTGAACAGGTGTGTGTGTGAAGACGTGTGTGTGTGTGTCAACACGTGTGTGTGTGAACAGGTGTGTGTGTGTGAACACGTGTGTGTGTGTGAACACGTGTGTGTGTGAACAGGTGTGTGTGTGAGAACACGTGTGTGTGTGAACAGGTGTGTGTAAACAGGTGTGTGTGTGAACACGTGTGTGTGTGTGAACACGTGTGTGTGTGTGTGAACACGTGTGTGTGTGTGAACGCATGTGTGTGAACACGTGTGTGTGTGTGAACACGTGTGTGTGTGTGAACAGGTGTGTGTGTGAACAGGTGTGTGTGTGTGAACACGTGTGTGAGTGAACAGGTGTGTGTAAACAGGTGTGTGTGTGAACAGGTGAGTGTGTGTGAACACGTGTGTGTGTGAACAGGTGTGTGTAAACAGGTGTGTGTGTGTGTGAACACGTGTGTGTGTGTGAACAGATGTGTGTGTGTGAACAGGTGTGTGTGTGAATGTGTGTGTGTGTGAACGTGTGTGTGTGAACACGTGTGTGTGTGTGTGTGTGTGTGAACAGGTGTGTGTGTGAACACGTGTGTGTGTGAACAGGTGTGTGTGTCTGAACGTGTGTGTGTTTGTGTGAACGTGTGTGTGTGAACTTGTGTGTGTGTGTGAACACGTGTGTGTGTGTGTGAACAGGTGTGTGTGTGAACAGGTGTGTGTGTGCGTGAACACGTGTGTGTGTGTGCGAACACGTGTGTGTGTGCGAACACATGTGAGTGAACCTGTGTGTGTGGGTGTGAACACGTGTGTGTGTGTGTGTGAACATGTGTGTGTGTGTGTGAACACGTGTGTATGTGAACACGTGTGTGTGAACAGGTGTGTGTGTGAACACGTGTGTGTGTGTGTGTGAACACGTGTGTGTGTGAACGTGTGTGTGTGAACAGGTGTGTGTGTGAACAGGTGTGTTTGTGTGTGAACAGGTGTGTGTGTGAACAGGTGTGTGTGTGTGAACAGGTGTGTGTGTGGACAGGTGTGTGTGTGTGAACAGGTGTGTGTGTGCGAACACGTGTGTGTGTGAACAGGTGTGTGTGTGTGAATACGTGTGTGTGTGTGAACACGTGTGTGTGAACACGTGTGTGTGTGTGAACTGGTGTGTGTGTGTGAGCAGGTGTGTGTGTGTGTGAACAGGTGTGTGTGTGTGTGTGTGAACCCGTGTGTGTGTGTGAACAGGTGTGTGTGTGATGACGTGTGTGTGTGTCAACACGTGTGTGTGTGAACAGGTGTGTGTGTGTGTGAACATGTGTGTGTGTAAACAGGTGTGTTTTTGTGAACAGTGTGTGTGAACACGTGTGTGTGTGAACAGGTGTGTGTGTGTGAACAGGTGTGTGTGTAAACAGGTGTGTTTTTGTGAACAGTGTGTGTGAACAGGTGTGTGTGTGAACAGGTGTGTGTGTGTGTGAACAGGTGTGTGTGTGTGAACAGGTGTGTGTGTGAACAGGTGTGTGTGTGTATGAACACGTGTGTGTGTGTGTGAAACAGTGTGTGTGTGTGAACCCGTGTGTCTGTGTGTGTGAACAGGTGTGTCTGTGTGTGTGAACACGTGTGTCTGTGTGTGTGAACACGTGTGTGTGTGTGAATAGGTGTGTGTGTGTGAACAGGTGTGCGTGTGTGTGAACACGTGTGTGTGAACAGGTGTGTGTGTGTACACATGTGTGTGTGAACACGTGTGTGTGTGAACACGTGTGTGTGTGTGGGAACAGGTGTGTGTGTGAACAGGTGAGTGTGTGTGTGAACAGGTGTGTGTGTGTGAACAGGTGTGTGTGTGAACAGATGTGTGTGTGTGTGAACATGTGTGTGTGCGAACAGGTGTGTGTGTGTGTGAACACGTGTGTGTGTGAAGACGTGTGTGTGTGTGCGAACACGTGTGTGTATGTGAGAACACGTGTGTGTGAACACGTGTGTGTGTGTGTGAACACGTGTGTGTGTGAACATGTGTGTGTGTGTGAACACGTGTATGTGTGAACACGTGTGTGTGAACAGGTGTGTGTGTGAACACGTGTGTGTGTGAACGTGTGTGTGTGAACAGGTGTGTGTGTGTGAACACGTGTGTGAGTGTGTGAACAGGTGTGTGTGTGAACACGTGTGTGTGTGAACACATGTGTGTGTGAACACGTGTGTGTGTGTGACCACGTGTGTGTGTGTGAACACGTGTGTGTGTGTGTGTGAACACGTGTGTGTGTGAACACGTGTGTGTGAACAGGTGTGTGTGTGAACACGTGTGTGTGTGAACAGGTGTGTGTGTGTGAACGTGTGTGTGTGTGTGTGAACGTGTGTGTGTGAACTTGTGTGTGTGTGAACACGTGTGTTTGTGTGTGAACAGGTGTGTGTGTGAACAGGTGTGTGTGTGCGTGAACACGTGTGTGTGTGTGCGAACACGTGTGTGTGTGCGAACACATGTGAGTGAACCCGTGTGTGTGGGTGTGAACACGTGTGTGTGTGTGTGAACATGTGTGTGTGTGTGAACACGTGTGTGTGTGAACACGTGAGTGTGAACTGGTGTGTGTGTGAACACGTGTGTGTGTGTGAACACGTGTGTGTGTGAACGTGTGTGTGTGAACAGGTGTGTGTGTGAACAGGTGTGTTTGTGTGAACAGGTGTGTGTGTGAACAGGTATGTGTATGTGAACAGGTGTGTGTGTGAACACGTGTGTGTGTGTGAACAGGTGTGTGTGTGTGAATACGTGTGTGTGTGTGAACACGCGTGTGTGTGTGAACACGTGTGTGTGTGTGAACTGGTGTGTGTGTGTGAGCAGGTGTGTGTGTGTGAACAGGTGTGTGTGTGTGTGAACCCGTGTGTGTGTGTGTGAACAGGTGTGTGTGTGAAGACGTGTGTGTGTGTGTCAACACGTGTGTGTGTGAACAGGTGTGTGTGTGTAATGTTGTGTGTGTGTAAACAGGTGTGTTTTTGTGAACAGTGTGTGTGAACAGGTGTGTGTGTGAACAGGTGTGTGTGTGTGTGAACAGGTGTGTGTGTGTGAACACGTGTGTGTGCGAACAGGTGTGTGTGTGTGAACACGTGTGTGTGTGTGTGAAACAGTGTGTGTGTGTGAACCCGTGTGTCTGTGTGTGTGAACAGGTGTGTCTGTGTGTGTGAACACGTGTGTCTGTGTGTGTGAACACGTGTGTGTGTGTGAATAGGTGTGTGTGTGTGAACAGGTGTGCGTGTGTGTGAACACGTGTGTGTGAACAGGTGTGTGTGTGTACACATGTGTGTGTGTGAACAGGTGTGTGTGTGTGTGAACATGTGTGTGTGCGAACAGGTGTGTGTGTGTGTGAACACGTGTGTGTGTGAAGACGTGTGTGTGTGTGCGAACACGTGTGTGTATGTGAGAACACGTGTGTGTGAACACGTGTGTGTGGGTGTGAACACGTGTGTGTGTGAACATGTGTGTGTGTGTGTGAACACGTGTGTGTGTGTGAACACGTGTGTGTGAACAGGTGTGTGTGTGAACACGTGTGTGTGTGAACGTGTGTGTGTGAACACGTGTGTGTGTGTGAACGTGTGTGTGTGAACAGGTGTGTATGTGTGTGTGAACACGTGTGTGAGTGTGTGAACAGGTGTGTGTGTGAACACATGTGTGTGTGAACACATGTGTGTGTGAACACGTGTGTGTGTGTGTGACCACGTGTGTGTGTGTGAACACGTGTGTGTGTGTGAACACGTGTGTGTGAACAGGTGAGTGTGTGTGAACACGTGTGTGTGTGAACAGGTGTGTGTGTGTGAACACGTGTGTGTGTGAACAGGTGTGTGTGTGTGAACTCGTGTGTGTGTGAATATGTGTGTGTGTGTGAACAGGTCTGTGTGCGTGTGAACGCGCGTGTGTGTGTGTGAACACGTTTGTGTGTGTGAACACGTTTGTGTGTGTGAACAGGTGTGTGTGTGTAAACAAGTGTGTGTGTGTGTGAACACGTGTGTGTGTGAACAGGTCTGTGTGTGAACATGTGTGTGTGTGTGAACAGGTGTGTGTGTGAACAGGTGTGTGTGTGAACAGTTGTGTGTGTGTGAACACGTGTGTGTGTGTGAACATGTGTGTGTTGGTGAACATGTGTGTGTGTGTGAACAGGTGTGTGTGCGTGAACAGGTGTGTGTGTCTGTGTGAGAACACGTGTGTGTGTGAGAACATGTGTGTGTGAGAACACGCGTGTGTGTGTGTGAACAGGTGTGTGTGTGTGAACAGGTGTGTGTGTGTGAACACGTGTGTGTGTGTGAACAGGTGTGTGTGCGAATACGTGTGTGTGTGTGAACACGTGTGTGTGTGTGAACGCGTGTGTGCGTGTGAACAGGTGTGTGTGTGAACACGTGTGTGTGTGAACAGGTGTGTGTGTGTGAACAGGTGTGTGTTTGAACAGGTGTGTGTGGGTGTGTGTGAACGTGTGTGTGTGTGAATACGTGTGTGTGTGAACAGGTGTGTGTGTGTGAATACGTGTGTGTGTGTGAACACGTGTGTGTGTGTGAACACGTGTGTGTGTGAACTGGTGTGTGTGTGTGAGCAGGTGTGTGTGTGTGTGAACAGGTGTGTGTGTGTGTGTGAACCCGTGTGTGTGTGAACAGGTGTGTGTGTGAAGACGTGTGTGTGTGTATCAACACGTGTGTGTGTGAACAGGTGTGTGTGTAAACAGGTGTGTTTTTGTGAACAGTGTGTGTGAACAGGTGTGTGTGTGAACAGGTGTGTGTGTGTGTGAACAGGTGTGTGTGTGTGAACACGTGTGTGTGCGAACAGGTGTGTGCGTGTGTGTGTGTGTGTGAAACAGTGTGTGTGTGAACCCGTGTGTCTGTGTGTGTGAACAGGTGTGTCTGTGTGTGTGAACGCGTGTGTCTGTGTGTGTGAACACGTGAGTGTGTGTGAATAGGTGTGTGTGTGTGAACAGGTGTGCGTGTGTGTGAACACGTGTGTGTGTGAACACGTGTGTGTGTGAACACGTGTGTGTGTGTGGGAACAGGTGTGTGCGTGAACAGGTGAGTGTGTGTGTGAACAGGTGTGTGTGCGAACAGGTGTGTGTGTGTGTGAACACGTGTGTGTGTGAAGACGTGTGTGTGTGTGTGCGAACAGGTGTGTGTGTGTGTGAACACGTGTGTGTGTGAAGACGTGTGTGTGTGTGTGCGAACACGTGTGTGTATGTGAGAACACGTGTGTGTGAACACGTGTGTATGGTTGTGAACACGTGTGTGTGTGAACATGTGTGTGTGTGAACACGTGTGTGTGTGAACAGGTGTGTGTGTGAACACGTGTGTGTGTGAACGTGTGTGTGTGAACAGGTGTGTGTGTGTGAACACGTGTGTGTGTGTGAACACGTGTGTGTGTGAACACGTGTGTGTGAACAGGTGTGTGTGTGAACACGTGTGTGTGTGCGTGAACACGTGTGTGTGTGTGCGAACACGTGTGTGTGTGCGAACACATGTGAGTGAACCCGTGTGTGTGGGTGTGAACACGTGTGTGTGTGTGAACATGTGTGTGTGTGTGAACACGTGTGAATGTGAACACGTGTGTGTGAACAGGTGTGTGTGTGAACACGTGTGTGTGTGTGTGTGAACACGTGTGTGTGTGAACGTGTGTGTGTGAACAGGTGTGTGTGTGAACAGGTGTGTTTGTGTGAACAGGTGTGTGTGGACAGGTGTGTGTGTGTGAACAGGTGTGTGTGTGTGAACACGTGTGTGTGTGAACAGGTGTGTGTGTGAATACGTGTGTGTGTGTGAACACGTGTGTGTGAACACGTATGTGTGTGTGAACTGGTGTGTGTGTGTGAGCAGGTGTGTGTGTGTGTGAACAGGTGTGTGTGTGTGTGAACCCGTGTGTGTGTGTGAACAGGTGTGTGTGTGAAGACGTGTGTGTGTGTCAACACGTGTGTGTGTGAACAGGTGTGTGTGTGTGTGAACAGGTGTGTGTGTAAACAGGTGTGTTTTTGTGAACAGTGTGTGTGAACACGTGTGTGTGTGAACAGGTGTGTGTGTGTGAACAGGTGTGTGTGTAAACAGGTGTGTTTTTGTGAACAGTGTGTGTGAACAGGTGTGTGTGTGAACAGGTGTGTGTGTGTGTGAACACGTGTGTGTGTGTGTGAAACAGTGTGTGTGTGTGAACCCGTGTGTCTGTGTGTGTGAACCCGTGTGTCTGTGTGTGTGAACACGTGTGTCTGTGTGTGTGAACACGTGTGTGTGTGTGTGAATAGGTGTGTGTGTGTGAACAGGTGTGCGTGTGTGTGAACACGTGTGTGTGAACAGGTGTGTGTGTGTGTACACATGTGTGTGTGAACACGTGTGTGTGTGAACACGTGTGTGTGTGTGGGAACAGGTGTGTGTGTGAACAGGTGAGTGTGTGTGTGAACAGGTGTGTGTGTGTGTGAACAGGTGTGTGTGTGAACAGATGTGTGTGTGTGTGAACATGTGTGTGTGCGAACAGGTGTGTGTGCGTGTGAACACGTGTGTGTGTGAAGACGTGTGTGTGTGTGCGAACACGTGTGTGTATGTGAGAACACGTGTGTGTGAACACGTGTGTGTGGGTGTGAACACGTGTGTGTGTGAACATGTGTGTGTGTGTGAACACGTGTGTGTGTGAACGTGTGTGTGTGAACAGGTGTGTGTGTGTGTGAACACGTGTGTGAGTGTGTGAACAGGTGTGTGTGTGAACACATGTGTGTGTGAACACGTGTGTGTGTGACCACGTGTGTGTGTGTGAACACGTGTGTGTGTGTGTGTGAACACGTGTGTGTGTGAACACGTGTGTGTGAACAGGTGTGTGTGTGAACACGTGTGTGTGTGAACAGGTGTGTGTGTGTGAACGTGTGTGTGTGTGAACGTGTGTGTGTGAACTTGTGTGTGTGTGAACACGTGTGTTTGTGTGTGAACAGGTGTGTGTGTGAACAGGTGTGTGTGTGCGTGAACACGTGTGTGTGTGTGCGAACACGTGTGTGTGTGCGAACACATGTGAGTGAACCCGTGTGTGTGGGTGTGAACACGTGTGTGTGTGTGTGAGCATGTGTGTGTGTGTGAACACGTGTGTGTGTGAACACGTGTGTGTGAACTGGTGTGTGTGTGAACACGTGTGTGTGTGTGAACACGTGTGTGTGTGTGAACGTGTGTGTGTGAACAGGTGTGTGTGTGAACAGGTGTGTTTGTGTGTGAACAGGTGTGTGTGTGAACAGGTGTGTTTGTGTGTGAACAGGTGTGTGTGTGAACAGGTATGTGTGTGTGAACAGGTGTGTGTGTGTGAACACGTGTGTGTGTGTGAACAGGTGTGTGTGTGTGAATACGTGTGTGTGTGTGAACACGTGTGTGTGTGTGAACTGGTGTGTGTGTGTGAGCAGGTGTGTGTGTGTGAACAGGTGTGTGTGTGTGTGTGAACCCGTGTGTGTGTGTGTGAACAGGTGTGTGTGTGAAGACGTGTGTGTGTGTGTCAACACGTGTGTGTGTGAACAGGTGTGTGTGTGTAATGTTGTGTGTGTGTAAACAGGTGTGTTTTTGTGAACAGTGTGTGTGAACAGGTGTGTGTGTGAACAGGTGTGTGTGTGTGTGAACAGGTGTGTGTGTGTGTGTGAAACAGTGTGTGTGTGTGAACCCGTGTGTCTGTGTGTGTGAAAACTTTGTCTGTGTGTGTGAACACGTGTGTCTGTGTGTGTGAACAGGTGTGAGTGTGTGAACACGTGTGTGTGTGAACAGGTGTGTGTAAACAGGTGTGTGTGTGTGAACACGTGTGTGTGTGTGAACACGTGTGTGAGTGTGTGAACACGTGTGTGTGTGTGAACGCATGTGTGTCAACACGTGTGTGTGTGTGAACACGTGTGTGTGTGTGAACAGGTGTGTGTGTGTGAACAGGTGTGTGTGTGTGAACACGTGTGTGTGTGAACACGTGTGTGTGAACAAGTGTGTGTGTGAACAGGTGTGTTTGTGTGTGAACACGTGTGTGTGTGAACAGGTGTGTGTGTGAACACGTGTGTGTGTGAACACGTGTGTGTGTGTGTGAACACGTGTGTGTGTATGTATGTGAACACGTGTGTGTGTGAACACGTGTGTGTGTGAACGTGTGTGTGCGAACAGGTGTGTGTGAACAGGTCTGTGTGTGTGAACGTGTGTGTGAACAGGTGTGTGTGTGTGAACACGTGTGTGTGTGAATAGCTGTGTGTGAGTGAACACGTGTGTGTTTGGACACGTGTGTGTGTGAACCTGTGTGTGTGAATACGTGTGTGTGTGTGTGAACATGTGTGTGTGTGAACAGGTGTGTGTGTGAACACGTGTGTGTGTGTGAACACGTGTGTGTGGGTGAACACGTGTCTGTGTGTGTGAACAGGTGTGTGTGTGTGAACAGGTGTGTGTGTGTGTGAACATGTGTGTGTGTGTCAACACGTGTGTGTGTGTCAACACGTGTGTGTGTGAACACGTGTGTGTGTGTGAACACGTGTGTGTGTATGTGAACACGTGTGTGTGTGAACGTGTGTGTGAACAGGTGTGTGTGTGAACAGGTATGTGTGTGTGCGTGTGAACAGGTGTGTGTGTGAACAGGTGTGTGTGTGTGAACAGGTGTGTGTGTGTGTGTGTGAACAGGTGTGTGTGTGTGAACACGTGCGTGTGTGTGAATACGTGTGTTTGTGTGAACACGTGTGTGTGTGTGAACACGTGTGTGTGTGTGAACTGGTGTGTGTGTGTGAGCAGGTGTGTGTGTGTGTGTAAACAGGTGTGTGTGTGTGAACCCGTGTGTGTGTGTGAACAGGTGTGTGTGTGAAGACGTGTGTGTGTGTGAACACGTGTGTGTGTGAACAGGTGTGTGTGTGTGAACAGGTGTGTGTGTGTGCGAACACGTGTGTGTGTGAACAGGTGTGTGTGTGAACACGTGTGTGTGTGAACAGGTGTGTGTGTGTGAACAGGTGTGTGTGTCTGAACAGGTGTGTGTGTGTGAATGTGTGTGTGTGTGTGAACGTGTGTGTGTGTGAACGTGTGTGTGTGTGAACACGTGTGTGTGTTTGAACACGTGTGTTTGTGTGTGAACACGTGTGTGTGTGAACAGGTGTGTGTGTTAACAGGTGTGTGTGTGTGTGCACACGCGTGTGTGTGTGAACACGTGTGTGTGAGAACACGTGTGTGAACACGTGTGTGTGTGTGAACACGTGTGTGTGTGAACACGTGTGTGTGTGTGAACATGTGTGTGTGTGAACAGGTGTGTGTGTGAACAGGTGTGTGTGTGAACACGTGTGTGTGTGTGAACAGGTGTGTGTGTAAACAGGTGTGTGCGTGAACAGATGTGTGTGTGTGAACAGGTGTGTGTGTGAACGTGTGTGTGTGTGAACGTGTGTGTGTGAACACGTGTGTGTGTGTGTGAACAGGCGTGTGTGTGAACACGTGTGTGTGTGAACAGGTGTGTGTGTGAGAACGTGTGTGTGTGTGTGTGAACGTGTGTTGGTGAACTTGTGTGTGTGTGAACACGTGTGTGTGTGTGTGAACAGGTGTGTGTGTGAACAGGTGTGTGTGTGCGTGAACACGTGTGTGTGTGTGCGAACACGTGTGTGTGTGCGAACACATGTGAGTGAACCCGTGTGTGTGGGTGTGAACACGTGTGTGTGTGTGTGTGTGAACATGTGTGTGTGTGTGAACACGTATGTATGTGAACACGTGTGTGTGAACAGGTGTGTGTGTGAACAGGTGTGTGTGTGTGTGTGTGAACACGTGTGTGTGTGAACGTGTGTGTGTGAACAGGTGTGTGTGTGAACAGGTGTGTTTGTGTGTGAACAGGTGTGTGTGTGAACAGGTGTGTGTGTGTGAACAGGTGTGTGTGTGGACAGGTGTGTGTGTGTGAACAGGTGTGTGTGTGTGAACACGTGTGTGTGTGAACAGGTGTGTGTGTGTGAATATGTGTGTGTGTGTGAACACGTGTGTGTGAACACGTGTGTGTGTGTGAACTGGTGTGTGTGTGTGAGCAGGTGTGTGTGTGTGTGAACAGGTGTGTGTGTGTGTGTGAACACGTGTGTGTGTGTGAACAGGTGTGTGTGTGAAGACGTGTGTGTGTGTGTCAACACGTGTGTGTGTGAACAGGTGTGTGTGTGTGTGAACAGGTGTGTGTGTAAACAGGTGTGTTTTTGTGAACAGTGTGTGTGAACACGTGTGTGTGTGAGCAGGTGTGTGTGTGTGAACAGGTGTGTGTGTAAACAGGTGTGTTTTTGTGAACAGTGTGTGTGAACAGGTGTGTGTGTGAACAGGTGTGTGTGGGAACAGGTGTGTGTGTGTGAACAGGTGAGTGTGTGTGTGAACAGGTGTGTGTGTGTGAACAGGTGTGTGTGTGAAGACGTGTGTGTGTGTGCGAACACGTGTGTGTATGTGAGAACACGTGTGTGTGAACACGTGTGTGTGGGTGTGAACACGTGTGTGTGTGAACATGTGTGTGTGTGTGTGAACACGTGTATGTGTGACCACGTGTGTGTGAACAGGTGTGTGTGTGAACACGTGTGTGTGTGAACGTGTGTGTGTGAACAGGTGTGTGTGTGAACACGTGTGTGAGTGTGTGAACAGGTGTGTGTGTGAACACGTGTGTGTGTGAACACATGTGTGTGTGAACACGTGTGTGTGTGTGACCACGTGTGTGTGTGTGAACACGTGTGTGTGTGTGTGTGTGAACACGTGTGTGTGTGAACACGTGTGTGTGAACAGGTGTGTGTGTGAACACGTGTGTGTGTGAACAGGTGTGTGTGTGTGAACGTGTGTGTGTGTGTGTGAACGTGTGTGTGTGAACTTGTGTGTGTGTGAACACGTGTGTTTGTGTGTGAACAGGTGTGTGTGTGAACAGGTGTGTGTGTGCGTGAACACGTGTGTGTGTGTGCGAACACGTGTGTGTGTGCGAACACATGTGAGTGAACCCGTGTGTGTGGGTGTGAACACGTGTGTGTGTGTGTGAACATGTGTGTGTGTGTGAACACGTGTGTGTGTGAACACGTGTGTGTGAACTGGTGTGTGTGTGAACACGTGTGTGTGTGTGTGAACACGTGTGTGTGTGAACGTGTGTGTGTGAACAGGTCTGTGTGTGAACAGGTGTGTTTGTGTGTGAACAGGTGTGTGTGTGAACAGGTGTGTGTGTGTGAACAGGTGTGTGTGTGAACAGGTATATGTGTGTGAACAGGTGTGTGTGTGTGAACACGTGTGTGTGTGAACAGGTGTGTGTGTGTGAATACGTGTGTGTGTGTGAACATGTGTGTGTGTGTGAACACGTGTGTGTGTGTGAACTGGTGTGTGTGTGTGAACACGTGTGTGTGTGAACACGTGTGTGTGAACTGGTGTGTGTGTGAACACGTGTGTGTGTGAACAGGTGTGTGTGTGAATACGTGTGTGTGTGTGAACACGTGTGTGTGAACACGTATGTGTGTGTGAACTGGTGTGTGTGTGTGAGCAGGTGTGTGTGTGTGTGAACAGGTGTGTGTGTGTGTGAACCCGTGTGTGTGTGTGAACAGGTGTGTGTGTGAAGACGTGTGTGTGTGTCAACACGTGTGTGTGTGAACAGGTGTGTGTGTGTGTGAACAGGTGTGTGTGTAAACAGGTGTGTTTTTGTGAACAGTTTGTGTGAACACGTGTGTGTGTGAACAGGTGTGTGTGTGTGAACAGGTGTGTGTGTAAACAGGTGTGTTTTTGTGAACAGTGTGTGTGAACAGGTGTGTGTGTGAACAGGTGTGTGTGTGTGTGAACACGTGTGTGTGTGTGTGAAACAGTGTGTGTGTGTGAACCCGTGTGTCTGTGTGTGTGAACCCGTGTGTCTGTGTGTGTGAACACGTGTGTCTGTGTGTGTGAACACGTGTGTGTGTGTGTGAATAGGTGTGTGTGTGTGAACAGGTGTGCGTGTGTGTGAACACGTGTGTGTGAACAGGTGTGTGTGTGTGTACACAT
This sequence comes from Chiloscyllium punctatum, assembly GCF_047496795.1. Classification (NCBI taxonomy): domain Eukaryota; kingdom Metazoa; phylum Chordata; class Chondrichthyes; order Orectolobiformes; family Hemiscylliidae; genus Chiloscyllium; species Chiloscyllium punctatum. The sequence goes on from NC_092744.1 coordinate 103,783,278, forward strand.
GTGTGTGTGAACACGTGTGTGTGTGAACACGTGTGTGTGTGTGGGAACAGGTGTGTGTGTGAACAGGTGAGTGTGTGTGTGAACAGGTGTGTGTGTGTGTGAACAGGTGTGTGTGTGAACAGATGTGTGTGTGTGTGAACATGTGTGTGTGCGAACAGGTGTGTGTGCGTGTGAACACGTGTGTGTGTGAAGACGTGTGTGTGTGTGCGAACACGTGTGTGTATGTGAGAACACGTGTGTGTGAACACGTGTGTGTGGGTGTGAACACGTGTGTGTGTGAACATGTGTGTGTGTGTGAACACGTGTGTGTGTGAACGTGTGTGTGTGAACAGGTGTGTGTGTGTGTGAACACGTGTGTGAGTGTGTGAACAGGTGTGTGTGTGAACACATGTGTGTGTGAACACGTGTGTGTGTGACCACGTGTGTGTGTGTGAACACGTGTGTGTGTGTGTGTGAACACGTGTGTGTGTGAACACGTGTGTGTGAACAGGTGTGTGTGTGAACACGTGTGTGTGTGAACAGGTGTGTGTGTGTGAACGTGTGTGTGTGTGAACGTGTGTGTATGAACTTGTGTGTGTGTGAACACGTGTGTTTGTGTGTGAACAGGTGTGTGTGTGAACAGGTGTGTGTGTGCGTGAACACGTGTGTGTGTGTGCGAACACGTGTGTGTGTGCGAACACATGTGAGTGAACCCGTGTGTGTGGGTGTGAACACGTGTGTGTGTGTGTGAGCATGTGTGTGTGTGTGAACACGTGTGTGTGTGAACACGTGTGTGTGAACTGGTGTGTGTGTGAACACGTGTGTGTGTGTGAACACGTGTGTGTGTGTGAACGTGTGTGTGTGAACAGGTGTGTGTGTGAACAGGTGTGTTTGTGTGTGAACAGGTGTGTGTGTGAACAGGTGTGTTTGTGTGTGAACAGGTGTGTGTGTGAACAGGTATGTGTGTGTGAACAGGTGTGTGTGTGTGAACACGTGTGTGTGTGTGAACAGGTGTGTGTGTGTGAATACGTGTGTGTGTGTGAACACGTGTGTGTGTGTGAACTGGTGTGTGTGTGTGAGCAGGTGTGTGTGTGTGAACAGGTGTGTGTGTGTGTGTGAACCCGTGTGTGTGTGTGTGAACAGGTGTGTGTGTGAAGACGTGTGTGTGTGTGTCAACACGTGTGTGTGTGAACAGGTGTGTGTGTGTAATGTTGTGTGTGTGTAAACAGGTGTGTTTTTGTGAACAGTGTGTGTGAACAGGTGTGTGTGTGAACAGGTGTGTGTGTGTGTGAACAGGTGTGTGTGTGTGTGTGAAACAGTGTGTGTGTGTGAACCCGTGTGTCTGTGTGTGTGAAAACTTTGTCTGTGTGTGTGAACACGTGTGTCTGTGTGTGTGAACAGGTGTGAGTGTGTGAACACGTGTGTGTGTGAACAGGTGTGTGTAAACAGGTGTGTGTGTGTGAACACGTGTGTGTGTGTGAACACGTGTGTGAGTGTGTGAACACGTGTGTGTGTGTGAACGCATGTGTGTCAACACGTGTGTGTGTGTGAACACGTGTGTGTGTGTGAACAGGTGTGTGTGTGTGAACAGGTGTGTGTGTGTGAACACGTGTGTGTGTGAACACGTGTGTGTGAACAAGTGTGTGTGTGAACAGGTGTGTTTGTGTATGAACACGTGTGTGTGTGAACAGGTGTGTGTGTGAACACGTGTGTGTGTGAACACGTGTGTGTGTGTGTGAACACGTGTGTGTGTATGTATGTGAACACGTGTGTGTGTGTGAACACGTGTGTGTGTGAACGTGTGTGTGCGAACAGGTGTGTGTGAACAGGTCTGTGTGTGTGAACGTGTGTGTGAACAGGTGTGTGTGTGTGAACACGTGTGTGTGTGAATAGCTGTGTGTGAGTGAACACGTGTGTGTTTGGACACGTGTGTGTGTGAACCTGTGTGTGTGAATACGTGTGTGTGTGTGTGAACATGTGTGTGTGTGAACAGGTGTGTGTGTGAACACGTGTGTGTGTGTGAACACGTGTGTGTGGGTGAACACGTGTCTGTGTGTGTGAACAGGTGTGTGTGTGTGAACAGGTGTGTGTGTGTGTGAACATGTGTGTGTGTGTCAACACGTGTGTGTGTGTCAACACGTGTGTGTGTGAACACGTGTGTGTGTGTGAACACGTGTGTGTGTATGTGAACACGTGTGTGTGTGAACGTGTGTGTGAACAGGTGTGTGTGTGAACAGGTATGTGTGTGTGCGTGTGAACAGGTGTGTGTGTGAACAGGTGTGTGTGTGTGAACAGGTGTGTGTGTGTGTGTGTGAACAGGTGTGTGTGTGTGAACACGTGCGTGTGTGTGAATACGTGCGTTTGTGTGAACACGTGTGTGTGTGTGAACACGTGTGTGTGTGTGAACTGGTGTGTGTGTGTGAGCAGGTGTGTGTGTGTGTGTAAACAGGTGTGTGTGTGTGAACCCGTGTGTGTGTGTGAACAGGTGTGTGTGTGAAGACGTGTGTGTGTGTGAACACGTGTGTGTGTGAACAGGTGTGTGTGTGTGAACAGGTGTGTGTGTGTGCGAACACGTGTGTGTGTGAACAGGTGTGTGTGTGTGAACACGTGTGTGTGTGAACAGGTGTGTGTGTGTGAACACGTGTGTGTGTGAACAGGTGTGTGTGTGAATACGTGTGTGTGTGTGAACACGTGTGTGTGAACACGTATGTGTGTGTGAACTGGTGTGTGTGTGTGAGCAGGTGTGTGTGTGTGTGAACAGGTGTGTGTGTGTGTGAACCCGTGTGTGTGTGTGAACAGGTGTGTGTGTGAAGACGTGTGTGTGTGTCAACACGTGTGTGTGTGAACAGGTGTGTGTGTGTGTGAACAGGTGTGTGTGTAAACAGGTGTGTTTTTGTGAACAGTGTGTGTGAACACGTGTGTGTGTGAACAGGTGTGTGTGTGTGAACAGGTGTGTGTGTAAACAGGTGTGTTTTTGTGAACAGTGTGTGTGAACAGGTGTGTGTGTGAACAGGTGTGTGTGTGTGTGAACACGTGTGTGTGTGTGTGAAACAGTGTGTGTGTGTGAACCCGTGTGTCTGTGTGTGTGAACCCGTGTGTCTGTGTGTGTGAACACGTGTGTCTGTGTGTGTGAACACGTGTGTGTGTGTGTGAATAGGTGTGTGTGTGTGAACAGGTGTGCGTGTGTGTGAACACGTGTGTGTGAACAGGTGTGTGTGTGTGTACACATGTGTGTGTGAACACGTGTGTGTGTGAACACGTGTGTGTGTGTGGGAACAGGTGTGTGTGTGAACAGGTGAGTGTGTGTGTGAACAGGTGTGTGTGTGTGTGAACAGGTGTGTGTGTGAACAGATGTGTGTGTGTGTGAACATGTGTGTGTGCGAACAGGTGTGTGTGCGTGTGAACACGTGTGTGTGTGAAGACGTGTGTGTGTGTGCGAACACGTGTGTGTATGTGAGAACACGTGTGTGTGAACACGTGTGTGTGGGTGTGAACACGTGTGTGTGTGAACATGTGTGTGTGTGTGAACACGTGTGTGTGTGAACGTGTGTGTGTGAACAGGTGTGTGTGTGTGTGAACACGTGTGTGAGTGTGTGAACAGGTGTGTGTGTGAACACATGTGTGTGTGAACACGTGTGTGTGTGACCACGTGTGTGTGTGTGAACACGTGTGTGTGTGTGTGTGAACACGTGTGTGTGTGAACACGTGTGTGTGAACAGGTGTGTGTGTGAACACGTGTGTGTGTGAACAGGTGTGTGTGTGTGAACGTGTGTGTGTGTGAACGTGTGTGTGTGAACTTGTGTGTGTGTGAACACGTGTGTTTGTGTGTGAACAGGTGTGTGTGTGAACAGGTGTGTGTGTGCGTGAACACGTGTGTGTGTGTGCGAACACGTGTGTGTGTGCGAACACATGTGAGTGAACCCGTGTGTGTGGGTGTGAACACGTGTGTGTGTGTGTGAGCATGTGTGTGTGTGTGAACACGTGTGTGTGTGAACACGTGTGTGTGAACTGGTGTGTGTGTGAACACGTGTGTGTGTGTGAACACGTGTGTGTGTGTGAACGTGTGTGTGTGAACAGGTGTGTGTGTGAACAGGTGTGTTTGTGTGTGAACAGGTGTGTGTGTGAACAGGTGTGTTTGTGTGTGAACAGGTGTGTGTGTGAACAGGTATGTGTGTGTGAACAGGTGTGTGTGTGTGAACACGTGTGTGTGTGTGAACAGGTGTGTGTGTGTGAATACGTGTGTGTGTGTGAACACGTGTGTGTGTGTGAACTGGTGTGTGTGTGTGAGCAGGTGTGTGTGTGTGAACAGGTGTGTGTGTGTGTGTGAACCCGTGTGTGTGTGTGTGAACAGGTGTGTGTGTGAAGACGTGTGTGTGTGTGTCAACACGTGTGTGTGTGAACAGGTGTGTGTGTGTAATGTTGTGTGTGTGTAAACAGGTGTGTTTTTGTGAACAGTGTGTGTGAACAGGTGTGTGTGTGAACAGGTGTGTGTGTGTGTGAACAGGTGTGTGTGTGTGTGTGAAACAGTGTGTGTGTGTGAACCCGTGTGTCTGTGTGTGTGAAAACTTTGTCTGTGTGTGTGAACACGTGTGTCTGTGTGTGTGAACAGGTGTGAGTGTGTGAACACGTGTGTGTGTGAACAGGTGTGTGTAAACAGGTGTGTGTGTGTGAACACGTGTGTGTGTGTGAACACGTGTGTGAGTGTGTGAACACGTGTGTGTGTGTGAACGCATGTGTGTCAACACGTGTGTGTGTGTGAACACGTGTGTGTGTGTGAACAGGTGTGTGTGTGTGAACAGGTGTGTGTGTGTGAACACGTGTGTGTGTGAACACGTGTGTGTGAACAAGTGTGTGTGTGAACAGGTGTGTTTGTGTGTGAACACGTGTGTGTGTGAACAGGTGTGTGTGTGAACACGTGTGTGTGTGAACACGTGTGTGTGTGTGTGAACACGTGTGTGTGTATGTATGTGAACACGTGTGTGTGTGAACACGTGTGTGTGTGAACGTGTGTGTGCGAACAGGTGTGTGTGAACAGGTCTGTGTGTGTGAACGTGTGTGTGAACAGGTGTGTGTGTGTGAACACGTGTGTGTGTGAATAGCTGTGTGTGAGTGAACACGTGTGTGTTTGGACACGTGTGTGTGTGAACCTGTGTGTGTGAATACGTGTGTGTGTGTGTGAACATGTGTGTGTGTGAACAGGTGTGTGTGTGAACACGTGTGTGTGTGTGAACACGTGTGTGTGGGTGAACACGTGTCTGTGTGTGTGAACAGGTGTGTGTGTGTGAACAGGTGTGTGTGTGTGTGAACATGTGTGTGTGTGTCAACACGTGTGTGTGTGTCAACACGTGTGTGTGTGAACACGTGTGTGTGTGTGAACACGTGTGTGTGTATGTGAACACGTGTGTGTGTGAACGTGTGTGTGAACAGGTGTGTGTGTGAACAGGTATGTGTGTGTGCGTGTGAACAGGTGTGTGTGTGAACAGGTGTGTGTGTGTGAACAGGTGTGTGTGTGTGTGTGTGAACAGGTGTGTGTGTGTGAACACGTGCGTGTGTGTGAATACGTGTGTTTGTGTGAACACGTGTGTGTGTGTGAACACGTGTGTGTGTGTGAACTGGTGTGTGTGTGTGAGCAGGTGTGTGTGTGTGTGTAAACAGGTGTGTGTGTGTGAACCCGTGTGTGTGTGTGAACAGGTGTGTGTGTGAAGACGTGTGTGTGTGTGAACACGTGTGTGTGTGAACAGGTGTGTGTGTGTGAACAGGTGTGTGTGTGTGCGAACACGTGTGTGTGTGAACAGGTGTGTGTGTGAACACGTGTGTGTGTGAACAGGTGTGTGTGTGTGAACAGGTGTGTGTGTCTGAACAGGTGTGTGTGTGTGAATGTGTGTGTGTGTGTGAACGTGTGTGTGTGTGAACGTGTGTGTGTGTGAACACGTGTGTGTGTTTGAACACGTGTGTTTGTGTGTGAACACGTGTGTGTGTGAACAGGTGTGTGTGTTAACAGGTGTGTGTGTGTGTGCACACGCGTGTGTGTGTGAACACGTGTGTGTGAGAACACGTGTGTGAACACGTGTGTGTGTGTGAACACGTGTGTGTGTGAACACGTGTGTGTGTGTGAACATGTGTGTGTGTGAACAGGTGTGTGTGTGAACAGGTGTGTGTGTGAACACGTGTGTGTGTGTGAACAGGTGTGTGTGTAAACAGGTGTGTGCGTGAACAGATGTGTGTGTGTGAACAGGTGTGTGTGTGAACGTGTGTGTGTGTGAACGTGTGTGTGTGAACACGTGTGTGTGTGTGTGAACAGGCGTGTGTGTGAACACGTGTGTGTGTGAACAGGTGTGTGTGTGAGAACGTGTGTGTGTGTGTGTGAACGTGTGTTGGTGAACTTGTGTGTGTGTGAACACGTGTGTGTGTGTGTGAACAGGTGTGTGTGTGAACAGGTGTGTGTGTGCGTGAACACGTGTGTGTGTGTGCGAACACGTGTGTGTGTGCGAACACATGTGAGTGAACCCGTGTGTGTGGGTGTGAACACGTGTGTGTGTGTGTGTGTGAACATGTGTGTGTGTGTGAACACGTATGTATGTGAACACGTGTGTGTGAACAGGTGTGTGTGTGAACAGGTGTGTGTGTGTGTGTGTGAACACGTGTGTGTGTGAACGTGTGTGTGTGAACAGGTGTGTGTGTGAACAGGTGTGTTTGTGTGTGAACAGGTGTGTGTGTGAACAGGTGTGTGTGTGTGAACAGGTGTGTGTGTGGACAGGTGTGTGTGTGTGAACAGGTGTGTGTGTGTGAACACGTGTGTGTGTGAACAGGTGTGTGTGTGTGAATATGTGTGTGTGTGTGAACACGTGTGTGTGAACACGTGTGTGTGTGTGAACTGGTGTGTGTGTGTGAGCAGGTGTGTGTGTGTGTGAACAGGTGTGTGTGTGTGTGTGAACCCGTGTGTGTGTGTGAACAGGTGTGTGTGTGAAGACGTGTGTGTGTGTGTCAACACGTGTGTGTGTGAACAGGTGTGTGTGTGTGTGAACAGGTGTGTGTGTAAACAGGTGTGTTTTTGTGAACAGTGTGTGTGAACACGTGTGTGTGTGAGCAGGTGTGTGTGTGTGAACAGGTGTGTGTGTAAACAGGTGTGTTTTTGTGAACAGTGTGTGTGAACAGGTGTGTGTGTGAACAGGTGTGTGTGGGAACAGGTGTGTGTGTGTGAACAGGTGAGTGTGTGTGTGAACAGGTGTGTGTGTGTGAACAGGTGTGTGTGTGAAGACGTGTGTGTGTGTGCGAACACGTGTGTGTATGTGAGAACACGTGTGTGTGAACACGTGTGTGTGGGTGTGAACACGTGTGTGTGTGAACATGTGTGTGTGTGTGTGAACACGTGTATGTGTGACCACGTGTGTGTGAACAGGTGTGTGTGTGAACACGTGTGTGTGTGAACGTGTGTGTGTGAACAGGTGTGTGTGTGAACACGTGTGTGAGTGTGTGAACAGGTGTGTGTGTGAACACGTGTGTGTGTGAACACATGTGTGTGTGAACACGTGTGTGTGTGTGACCACGTGTGTGTGTGTGAACACGTGTGTGTGTGTGTGTGTGAACACGTGTGTGTGTGAACACGTGTGTGTGAACAGGTGTGTGTGTGAACACGTGTGTGTGTGAACAGGTGTGTGTGTGTGAACGTGTGTGTGTGTGTGTGAACGTGTGTGTGTGAACTTGTGTGTGTGTGAACACGTGTGTTTGTGTGTGAACAGGTGTGTGTGTGAACAGGTGTGTGTGTGCGTGAACACGTGTGTGTGTGTGCGAACACGTGTGTGTGTGCGAACACATGTGAGTGAACCCGTGTGTGTGGGTGTGAACACGTGTGTGTGTGTGTGAACATGTGTGTGTGTGTGAACACGTGTGTGTGTGAACACGTGTGTGTGAACTGGTGTGTGTGTGAACACGTGTGTGTGTGTGTGAACACGTGTGTGTGTGAACGTGTGTGTGTGAACAGGTCTGTGTGTGAACAGGTGTGTTTGTGTGTGAACAGGTGTGTGTGTGAACAGGTGTGTGTGTGTGAACAGGTGTGTGTGTGAACAGGTATATGTGTGTGAACAGGTGTGTGTGTGTGAACACGTGTGTGTGTGAACAGGTGTGTGTGTGTGAATACGTGTGTGTGTGTGAACATGTGTGTGTGTGTGAACACGTGTGTGTGTGTGAACTGGTGTGTGTGTGTGAACACGTGTGTGTGTGAACACGTGTGTGTGTGAACTGGTGTGTGTGTGAACACGTGTGTGTGTGAACAGGTGTGTGTGTGAATACGTGTGTGTGTGTGAACACGTGTGTGTGAACACGTATGTGTGTGTGAACTGGTGTGTGTGTGTGAGCAGGTGTGTGTGTGTGTGAACAGGTGTGTGTGTGTGTGAACCCGTGTGTGTGTGTGAACAGGTGTGTGTGTGAAGACGTGTGTGTGTGTCAACACGTGTGTGTGTGAACAGGTGTGTGTGTGTGTGAACAGGTGTGTGTGTAAACAGGTGTGTTTTTGTGAACAGTTTGTGTGAACACGTGTGTGTGTGAACAGGTGTGTGTGTGTGAACAGGTGTGTGTGTAAACAGGTGTGTTTTTGTGAACAGTGTGTGTGAACAGGTGTGTGTGTGAACAGGTGTGTGTGTGTGTGAACACGTGTGTGTGTGTGTGAAACAGTGTGTGTGTGTGAACCCGTGTGTCTGTGTGTGTGAACCCGTGTGTCTGTGTGTGTGAACACGTGTGTCTGTGTGTGTGAACACGTGTGTGTGTGTGTGAATAGGTGTGTGTGTGTGAACAGGTGTGCGTGTGTGTGAACACGTGTGTGTGAACAGGTGTGTGTGTGTGTACACATGTGTGTGTGAACACGTGTGTGTGTGAACACGTGTGTGTGTGTGGGAACAGGTGTGTGTGTGAACAGGTGAGTGTGTGTGTGAACAGGTGTGTGTGTGTGTGAACAGGTGTGTGTGTGAACAGATGTGTGTGTGTGTGAACATGTGTGTGTGCGAACAGGTGTGTGTGCGTGTGAACACGTGTGTGTGTGAAGACGTGTGTGTGTGTGCGAACACGTGTGTGTATGTGAGAACACGTGTGTGTGAACACGTGTGTGTGGGTGTGAACACGTGTGTGTGTGAACATGTGTGTGTGTGTGAACACGTGTGTGTGTGAACGTGTGTGTGTGAACAGGTGTGTGTGTGTGTGAACACGTGTGTTAGTGTGTGAACAGGTGTGTGTGTGAACACATGTGTGTGTGAACACGTGTGTGTGTGACCACGTGTGTGTGTGTGAACACGTGTGTGTGTGTGTGTGAACACGTGTGTGTGTGAACACGTGTGTGTGAACAGGTGTGTGTGTGAACACGTGTGTGTGTGAACAGGTGTGTGTGTGTGAACGTGTGTGTGTGTGAACGTGTGTGTATGAACTTGTGTGTGTGTGAACACGTGTGTTTGTGTGTGAACAGGTGTGTGTGTGAACAGGTGTGTGTGTGCGTGAACACGTGTGTGTGTGTGCGAACACGTGTGTGTGTGCGAACACATGTGAGTGAACCCGTGTGTGTGGGTGTGAACACGTGTGTGTGTGTGTGAGCATGTGTGTGTGTGTGAACACGTGTGTGTGTGAACACGTGTGTGTGAACTGGTGTGTGTGTGAACACGTGTGTGTGTGTGAACACGTGTGTGTGTGTGAACGTGTGTGTGTGAACAGGTGTGTGTGTGAACAGGTGTGTTTGTGTGTGAACAGGTGTGTGTGTGAACAGGTGTGTTTGTGTGTGAACAGGTGTGTGTGTGAACAGGTATGTGTGTGTGAACAGGTGTGTGTGTGTGAACACGTGTGTGTGTGTGAACAGGTGTGTGTGTGTGAATACGTGTGTGTGTGTGAACACGTGTGTGTGTGTGAACTGGTGTGTGTGTGTGAGCAGGTGTGTGTGTGTGAACAGGTGTGTGTGTGTGTGTGAACCCGTGTGTGTGTGTGTGAACAGGTGTGTGTGTGAAGACGTGTGTGTGTGTGTCAACACGTGTGTGTGTGAACAGGTGTGTGTGTGTAATGTTGTGTGTGTGTAAACAGGTGTGTTTTTGTGAACAGTGTGTGTGAACAGGTGTGTGTGTGAACAGGTGTGTGTGTGTGTGAACAGGTGTGTGTGTGTGTGTGAAACAGTGTGTGTGTGTGAACCCGTGTGTCTGTGTGTGTGAAAACTTTGTCTGTGTGTGTGAACACGTGTGTCTGTGTGTGTGAACAGGTGTGAGTGTGTGAACACGTGTGTGTGTGAACAGGTGTGTGTAAACAGGTGTGTGTGTGTGAACACGTGTGTGTGTGTGAACACGTGTGTGAGTGTGTGAACACGTGTGTGTGTGTGAACGCATGTGTGTCAACACGTGTGTGTGTGTGAACACGTGTGTGTGTGTGAACAGGTGTGTGTGTGTGAACAGGTGTGTGTGTGTGAACACGTGTGTGTGTGAACACGTGTGTGTGAACAAGTGTGTGTGTGAACAGGTGTGTTTGTGTATGAACACGTGTGTGTGTGAACAGGTGTGTGTGTGAACACGTGTGTGTGTGAACACGTGTGTGTGTGTGAACACGTGTGTGTGTATGTATGTGAACACGTGTGTGTGTGTGAACACGTGTGTGTGTGAACGTGTGTGTGCGAACAGGTGTGTGTGAACAGGTCTGTGTGTGTGAACGTGTGTGTGAACAGGTGTGTGTGTGTGAACACGTGTGTGTGTGAATAGCTGTGTGTGAGTGAACACGTGTGTGTTTGGACACGTGTGTGTGTGAACCTGTGTGTGTGAATACGTGTGTGTGTGTGTGAACATGTGTGTGTGTGAACAGGTGTGTGTGTGAACACGTGTGTGTGTGTGAACACGTGTGTGTGGGTGAACACGTGTCTGTGTGTGTGAACAGGTGTGTGTGTGTGAACAGGTGTGTGTGTGTGTGAACATGTGTGTGTGTGTCAACACGTGTGTGTGTGTCAACACGTGTGTGTGTGAACACGTGTGTGTGTGTGAACACGTGTGTGTGTATGTGAACACGTGTGTGTGTGAACGTGTGTGTGAACAGGTGTGTGTGTGAACAGGTATGTGTGTGTGCGTGTGAACAGGTGTGTGTGTGAACAGGTGTGTGTGTGTGAACAGGTGTGTGTGTGTGTGTGTGAACAGGTGTGTGTGTGTGAACACGTGCGTGTGTGTGAATACGTGCGTTTGTGTGAACACGTGTGTGTGTGTGAACACGTGTGTGTGTGTGAACTGGTGTGTGTGTGTGAGCAGGTGTGTGTGTGTGTGTAAACAGGTGTGTGTGTGTGAACCCGTGTGTGTGTGTGAACAGGTGTGTGTGTGAAGACGTGTGTGTGTGTGAACACGTGTGTGTGTGAACAGGTGTGTGTGTGTGAACAGGTGTGTGTGTGTGCGAACACGTGTGTGTGTGAACAGGTGTGTGTGTGTGAACACGTGTGTGTGTGAACAGGTGTGTGTGTGTGAACAGGTGTGTGTGTCTGAACAGGTGTGTGTGTGTGAATGTGTGTGTGTGTGTGAACGTGTGTGTGTGTGAACGTGTGTGTGTGTGAACACGTGTGTGTGTTTGAACACGTGTGTTTGTGTGTGAACACGTGTGTGTGTGAACAGGTGTGTGTGTTAACAGGTGTGTGTGTGTGTGCACACGCGTGTGTGTGTGAACACGTGTGTGTGAGAACACGTGTGTGAACACGTGTGTGTGTGTGAACACGTGTGTGTGTGAACACGTGTGTGTGTGTGAACATGTGTGTGTGTGAACAGGTGTGTGTGTGAACAGGTGTGTGTGTGAACACGTGTGTGTGTGTGAACAGGTGTGTGTGTAAACAGGTGTGTGCGTGAACAGATGTGTGTGTGTGAACAGGTGTGTGTGTGAACGTGTGTGTGTGTGAACGTGTGTGTGTGAACACGTGTGTGTGTGTGTGAACAGGCGTGTGTGTGAACACGTGTGTGTGTGAACAGGTGTGTGTGTGAGAACGTGTGTGTGTGTGTGTGAACGTGTGTTGGTGAACTTGTGTGTGTGTGAACACGTGTGTGTGTGTGTGAACAGGTGTGTGTGTGAACAGGTGTGTGTGTGCGTGAACACGTGTGTGTGTGTGCGAACACGTGTGTGTGTGCGAACACATGTGAGTGAACCCGTGTGTGTGGGTGTGAACACGTGTGTGTGTGTGTGTGAACATGTGTGTGTGTGTGAACACGTATGTATGTGAACACGTGTGTGTGAACAGGTGTGTGTGTGAACAGGTGTGTGTGTGTGTGTGAACACGTGTGTGTGTGAACGTGTGTGTGTGAACAGGTGTGTGTGTGAACAGGTGTGTTTGTGTGTGAACAGGTGTGTGTGTGAACAGGTGTGTGTGTGTGAACAGGTGTGTGTGTGGACAGGTGTGTGTGTGTGAACAGGTGTGTGTGTGTGAACACGTGTGTGTGTGAACAGGTGTGTGTGTGTGAATATGTGTGTGTGTGTGAACACGTGTGTGTGAACACGTGTGTGTGTGTGAACTGGTGTGTGTGTGTGAGCAGGTGTGTGTGTGTGTGAACAGGTGTGTGTGTGTGTGTGAACCCGTGTGTGTGTGTGAACAGGTGTGTGTGTGAAGACGTGTGTGTGTGTGTCAACACGTGTGTGTGTGAACAGGTGTGTGTGTGTGTGAACAGGTGTGTGTGTAAACAGGTGTGTTTTTGTGAACAGTGTGTGTGAACACGTGTGTGTGTGAACAGGTGTGTGTGTGTGAACAGGTGTGTGTGTAAACAGGTGTGTTTTTGTGAACAGTGTGTGTGAACAGGTGTGTGTGTGAACAGGTGTGTGTGGGAACAGGTGTGTGTGTGTGAACAGGTGAGTGTGTGTGTGAACAGGTGTGTGTGTGTGAACAGGTGTGTGTGTGAAGACGTGTGTGTGTGTGCGAACACGTGTGTGTATGTGAGAACACGTGTGTGTGAACACGTGTGTGTGGGTGTGAACACGTGTGTGTGTGAACATGTGTGTGTGTGTGTGAACACGTGTATGTGTGACCACGTGTGTGTGAACAGGTGTGTGTGTGAACACGTGTGTGTGTGAACGTGTGTGTGTGAACAGGTGTGTGTGTGAACACGTGTGTGAGTGTGTGAACAGGTGTGTGTGTGAACACGTGTGTGTGTGAACACATGTGTGTGTGAACACGTGTGTGTGTGTGACCACGTGTGTGTGTGTGAACACGTGTGTGTGTGTGTGTGAACACGTGTGTGTGTGAACACGTGTGTGTGAACAGGTGTGTGTGTGAACACGTGTGTGTGTGAACAGGTGTGTGTGTGTGAACGTGTGTGTGTGTGTGTGAACGTGTGTGTGTGAACTTGTGTGTGTGTGAACACGTGTGTTTGTGTGTGAACAGGTGTGTGTGTGAACAGGTGTGTGTGTGCGTGAACACGTGTGTGTGTGTGCGAACACGTGTGTGTGTGCGAACACATGTGAGTGAACCCGTGTGTGTGGGTGTGAACACGTGTGTGTGTGTGTGAACATGTGTGTGTGTGAACACGTGTGTGTGTGAACACGTGTGTGTGAACTGGTGTGTGTGTGAACACGTGTGTGTGTGTGTGAACACGTGTGTGTGTGAACGTGTGTGTGTGAACAGGTCTGTGTGTGAACAGGTGTGTTTGTGTGTGAACAGGTGTGTGTGTGAACAGGTGTGTGTGTGTGAACAGGTGTGTGTGTGAACAGGTATGTGTGTGTGAACAGGTGTGTGTGTGTGAACACGTGTGTGTGTGAACAGGTGTGTGTGTGTGAATACGTGTGTGTGTGTGAACATGTGTGTGTGTGTGAACACGTGTGTGTGTGTGAACTGGTGTGTGTGTGTGAGCAGGTGTGTGTGTGTGAACAGGTGTGTGTGTGTGTGTGAACCCGTATGTGTGTGTGTGAACAGGTGTGTGTGTGAAGACGTGTGTGTGTGTGTCAACACGTGTGTGTGTGAACAGGTGTGTGTGTAATGTTGTGTGTGTGTAAACAGGTGTGTTTTTGTGAACAGTGTGTGTGAACAGGTGTGTGTGTGTGAACAGGTGTGTGTGTGTGTGAACAGGTGTGTGTGTGTGAACACGTGTGTGTGTGTGTGAAACAGTGTGTGTGTGTGAACCCGTGTGTCTGTGTGTGTGAACAGGTGTGTCTGTGTGTGTGAACACGTGTGTCTGTGTGTGTGAACACGTGTGTGTGTGTGAATAGGTGTGTGTGTGTGAACAGGTGTGCGTGTGTGTGAACACGTGTGTGTGAACAGGTGTGTGTGTGTACACATGTGTGTGTGAACACGTGTGTGTGTGAACACGTGTGTGTGTGTGGGAACAGGTGTGTGTGTGAACAGGTGAGTGTGTGTGTGAACAGGTGTGTGTGTGTGAACAGGTGTGTGTGTGAACAGGTGTGTGTGTGTGTGAACATGTGTGTGTGCGAACAGGTGTGTGTGTGTGTGAACACGTGTTTGTGTGAAGACGTGTGTGTGTGTGCGAACACGTGTGTGTATGTGAGAACACGTGTGTGTGAACACGTGTGTGGGTGTGAACACGTGTGTGTGTGAACATGTGTGTGTGTGTGTGAACACGTGTGTGTGTGTGAACACGTGTGTGTGAACAGGTGTGTGTGTGAACACGTGTGTGTGTGAACGTGTGTGTGTGAACAGGTGTGTGTGTGTGTGTGAACACGTGTGTGAGTGTGTGAACAGGTGTGTGTGAACAGGTGAGTGTGTGTGAACACGTGTGTGTGTGAACAGGTGTGTGTGTGAACACGTGTGTGTGTGAACAGGTGTGTGTGTGTGAACTCGTGTGTGTGTGAACATGTGTGTGGGTGTGAACAGGTCTGTGTGCGTGTGAACGCGTGTGTGTGTGTGTGTGAACACGTTTGTGTGTGTGAACACGTTTGTGTGTGTGAACAGGTGTGTGTGTGTAAACAAGTGTGTGTGTGTGTGAACACGTGTGTGTGTGAACAGGTGTGTGTGTGTGAACAGGTGAGTGTGTGAACAGGTGTGTTTGTGTGTGAACAGGTGCGTGTGTGAGAACAGGTGTGTATGTCAACACGTGTGTGTGAACACGTGTGTGTGTGAACACGTGTGTCTGTGTGTGTGAACACGTGTGCCTGTGTGTGTGAACCGGTGAGTGTGTGTGTGAACGTGTGTGTGTGTGAACACGTGTGTGTGTGTGAACATGTGTGTGTGAACAGGTGTGTGTGTGTGAACACGTGTGTGTGTGAACAGGTGTGTGTAAACAGGTGTGTGTGTGAACACGTGTGTGTGTGAACACGTGTGTGTGTACACGTGTGTGTGTGTGAACACGTGTGTGTGTGAACACGTGTGTGTGTGAACACGTGTGTGTGTGTGAGAACACGTGTGTGTGTGAACAGGTGTGTGTGAACAGGTGTGTGTGAACACGTGTGTGTGTGAACAGGTGTGTGTGTGTGAACACGTGTGTGTGAACACGTGTGTGTGTATGTGTGTGAACACGTGTGTGTGTGTGTGAACATGTGTGTGTGAATGTGTGTGTGCGAACAGGTGTGTGTGAACAGTTGTGTGTGTGTGAACGTGTGTGTGTGTGAACAGGTGTGTGTGTGTGAACACGTGTGTGTGTGAACAGGTGTGTGTGTGTGAACACGTGTGTGTTTGGACACGTGTGTGTGTGAACCTGTGTGTGTGAATAGGTGTGTGTGTGAACAGGTGTGTGTGTGAACACGTGTGTGTGTGAACAGGTGTGTGTGTGTGAACAGGTGTGTGTGTAAACAGGTGTGTTTTTGTGAACAGTGTGTGTGAACAGGTGTGTGTGTGAACAGGTGTGTGTGGGAACAGGTGTGTGTGTGTGAACAGGTGAGTGTGTGTGTGAACAGGTGTGTGTGTGTGAACAGGTGTGTGTGTGAAGACGTGTGTGTGTGTGCGAACACGTGTGTGTATGTGAGAACACGTGTGTGTGAACACGTGTGTGTGGGTGTGAACACGTGTGTGTGTGAACATGTGTGTGTGTGTGTGAACACGTGTATGTGTGACCACGTGTGTGTGAACAGGTGTGTGTGTGAACACGTGTGTGTGTGAACGTGTGTGTGTGAACAGGTGTGTGTGTGAACACGTGTGTGAGTGTGTGAACAGGTGTGTGTGTGAACACGTGTGTGTGTGAACACATGTGTGTGTGAACACGTGTGTGTGTGACCACGTGTGTGTGTGTGAACACGTGTGTGTGTGTGTGAACACGTGTGTGTGTGAGAACACGTGTGCGTGTGTGAACAGGTGTGTGTGTGTGAACACGTGTATGTGTGTGAACAGGTGTGTGTGTGTGAACACGTGTGTGTGTGTGAACACGTATGTGTGTGAACAGGTGTGTGTGTGTGAAAACGTGTGTGTGTGTGAACAGGTGTGTGTGCATGAGAACAGGTGTGTGTGTGTGAACACGTGTGTGTGTGAGAACACGTGTGTGTGAGAGAACAGGTGTGTGTGTGTGAACACGTGTGTGTGTGAGAACATGTGTGTGTGTGTGAACAGGTGTGTGTGTGAACACGTGTGTGTGTGTGTGAACAAATGTGTGCGTGTGTGAACACGTGTGTGCGTGTGTGTGAACACGTGTGTGTGTGTGAACACGTGTGTGTGTGTGAACAGGTGTGTGTGTGTGAACACGTGTGTGTGTGAGAACATGTGTGTGTGTGTGAACAGGTGTGTGTGTGAACACGTGTGTGTGTGTGTGAACAAATGTGTGTGTGTGTGAACAGGTGTGTGTGTGTAAACAGGTGTGTGTGTGTGAACGCGTGTGTGTGTGTGAACAGGTGTGTATGTGTGTGTGTGAACACGTGTGTGTGTGTGCAAACAGGTGTGTGTGTGTGAACACGTGTGTGTGTGAACACGTGTGTGTGCGTGTGGACACGTGTGTGTGTGTGTGAGAACACGTGTGTGTGTGCATGTGTGGACACGTGTGTGTGTGTGAACAGGGGTGTGTGTGTGTGAACAGGTGTGTGTGTGAACACGTGTGTGTGTGAACACATGTATTTGTATGAACACGTGTGTGTGTAAACGTGTGTGTGTGTTTGTGTGTGTACACGTATGTGTGTGTGTGAACACGTGTGTGTGTGAATGTGTGTGTGTGAACGTGTGTATGTGAACACGTGTGTGTATGTGAACGGGTGTGTGTTAACAGGTGTGTGTGTGAACACGTGTGTGTGTGTGAACATGTGTGTGTGTGAACACGTGTGTGTGTGAACACGTGTGTGTGTGAACACGCGTGTGTGTGTGTGAACAGGTGTGTGTGTGTGAACAGGTGTGTGTGTGTCTGTATGTGAACAGGTGTGTGTGAACGTGTGTGTGTGTGTGAACGCGTGTGTGTGTGAAAACATGTGTGTGTGTGTGAACACGTGTGTGTGTGAACAGGTGTGTGCGAGAACAGGTGTGTGTGTCTGTGTGAGAACACGTGTGTGTGTGAGAAAACGTGTGTGTGTGTGAGAACACGTGTGTGTGTGAGAACATGTATGTGTGAGAACACGTGTGTGTGTGAGAACACGTGTGAGTGTGTGAACAGGTGTGTGTGTGTGTGAAAAGGTGTGTGTGTGTGTGAACAGGTGTGTGTGTGTGAACACGTGTGTGTGTGTGAACACGTATGAGTGTGAACAGGTGTGTGTGTGTGAAAACGTGTGTGTGTGTGAACAGGTGTGTGTGCATGAGAAAAGGTGTGTGTGTGTGAACACGTGTGTGTGTGAGAACACGTGTGTGTGAGAGAACAGGTGTGTGTGTGTGTGAACAGGTGTGTGTGTGTGAACAGGTGTGTGTGTTTGTGTGAGAACACGTGTGTGTGTGTGAGAACACGTGTGTGTGTGTGAACAGGTGTGTGTGTGTGAACACGTGTGGGTGTGTGAACAGGTGTGTGTGTGTGAACACGTGTGTGTGTGAACAGGTATGTGTGTGAACAGGTGTTTGTGTGTGAACACGTGTGAGGGTGTGAACAGGTGTGTGTGTGTGTGAACACGTGTGTGTGTGTGTGAACACGTGTGTGTGTGTGTGAACTTTTGTGTGTGTGTGACAACGTGTGTGTGTGAACACGTGTGTGTGTGTGGACACGTGTGTGTGTGAGAACACGTGTGTGCGTGCGTGTGTGAACACGTGTGTGCGTGTGTGTGAACACGTGTGTGTGTGTGAACAGGTGTGTGTGAGTGTGAACGTGTGTGTTTGTGTGTGAACACGTGTGTGTGTGTGAACACGTGTGTGTGTGTGAACAGGTGTGTGTGTGAACACATGTGTATGTGTGTGAACAAATGTGTGTGTGTGTGAACAGGTGTGTGTGTGTAAACAGGTGTGTGTGTGTGAACGCGTGTGTGTGTGTGAACAGGTGTGTATGTGTGTGTGTGAACACGTGTGTGTGTGTGCAAACAGGTGTGTGTGTGTGAACACGTGTGTGTGTGAACACGTGTGTGTGCGTGTGGACACGTGTGTGTGTGTGTGAGAACACGTGTGTGTGTGCATGTGTGGACACGTGTGTGTGTGTGAACAGGGGTGTGTGTGAACAGGTGTGTGTGTGAACACGTGTGTGTGTGAACACGTGTATTTGTATGAACACGTGTGTGTGTGAACGTGTGTGTGTGTTTGTGTGTGCACACGTGTGTGTGTGTGTGAACACGTGTGTGTGTGAATGTGTGTGTGTGAACGTGTGTATGTGAACACGTGTGTGTATGTGAACGGGTGTGTGTTAACAGGTGTGTGTGTGAACACGTGTGTGTGAACACGTGTGTGTGTGTGAACATGTGTGTGTGTGTGAACACGTGTGTGTGTGTGTGAACAGGTGTGTGTGTGTGAACAGGTGTGTGTGTGTGAATCGGTGTGCGTGTGTGTGAACCGGTGTGTGTGTGTGTGTGTGAACCGGTGTGTGTGTGTGTGAATACGTGTGTGTCTGTGTGTGTGTGTGTGAACACGTGTGTGTGTGAGTGAACACGTGTGTGTGTGTGTGTGTGAACAGGTGTGTGTGTGTGAACACGTGTGTGTGTGTGAACGGGTGTGTGTGTGTGAACACGTGTGTGTATGTGAACAGGTGTGTGTGTGTGAACACGTGTGTGTGTGTGTGAACAGGTGTGTGTGTGAGAACAGGTGTGTGTGTCTGTGTGTGAACCCGTGTGTGTCTGTGTGTGAACACGTGTGTGTGAGAGAACAGGTGTGTGTGTGTGAACACGTGTGTGTGTGAACACGTGTGTGTGTGTGAACACGTGTGTGTGTGCGTGTGTGTGAACACGTGTGTGCATGTGTGTGTGAGAACATGTGTGTGTGAACGTGTGTGTGTGTTTGTGAGTGCACACGTGTGTGTGTGTGAACACGTGTGTGTGTGAATGTGTGTGTGTACGTGTGTGAACACGTGTGTGTATGTGAACGGGTGTGTGTTAACAGGTGTGTGTGTGAACACGTGTGTGTGAACAGGTGTGTGTGTGTGAACAGGTGTGTGTGTGTGAGTGAACAAGTGTGTGTGTGAACACGTGTGTGTGTGAACAGGTGTGTGTGTGAACACGTGTGTGTGTGAACACGTGTGAGTGTGTGAACAGGTGTGTGTGTGTGTGAACTTGTGTGTGTGTGTGTGTGTGAACACGTGTGTGTGTGTGTGTGAACGTGTGTGTGTGTGTGACAACGTGTGTGTGTGACAACGTGTGTGTGTGAACACGTGTGTGTGTGTGGACACGTGTGTGTGTGTAAGAACACTTGTGTGCGTGCGTGTGTGAACACGTGTGTGTGTGCGTGTGTGTGAACATGTGAGTGTGAACGTGTGTGTTTGTGTGTGAACACGTGTGTGTGTGTGAACACGTGTGTGTGTGTGTGAACAGGTGTGTGTGTGAACACGTGTGTGTGTGAGAACACGTGTGTGTGTGTGAACTGGTGTGTGTGTGAACACGTGTGTGTGTGAACAAATGTGTGTGTGTGTGAACAGGTGTGTGTGTGTAAACGGGTGTGTGTGTGTGAACAGGTGTGTATGTGTGTGTGTGAACACGTGTGAGTGTCTGCGAACAGGTGTGTGTGTGTGAACACGTGTGTGTGTGGACACGTGTATGTGTGTGTGAGAACACGTGTGTGTGTGCATGTGTGGACACGTGTGTGTGTGTGAACAGGGGTGTGTGTGTGAACAGGTGTGTGTGTGAACACGTGTGTGTGTGTGTGAACAAATGTGTGTGTGTGTGAACAGGTGTGTGTGTGTAAACAGGTGTGTGTGTGTGTGAACGCGTGTGTGTGTGTGAACAGGTGTGTATGTGTGTGTGTGAACACGTGTGTGTGTGTGCAAACAGGTGTGTGTTTGTGAACACGTGTGTGTGTGAACACGTGTGTGTGCGTGTGGACACGTGTGTGTGTGTGAGAACACGTGTGTGTGTGCATGTGTAGACACGTGTGTGTGTGTGAACACGGGTGTGTGTGTGTGAACAGGTGTGTGTGTGTGAAGACGTGTGTGTGTGAACACGTGTATTTGTATGAACACGTGTGTGTGTGAACGTGTGTGTGTGTTTGTGTGTGCACACGTGTGTGTGTGTGTGAACACGTGTGTGTGTGAATGTGTGTGTGTGAACGTGTGTATGTGAACACGTGTGTGTATGTGAACGGGTGTGTGTTAACAGGTGTGTGTGTGAACACGTGTGTGTGAACACGTGTGTGTGTGTGAACATGTGTGTGTGTGAACACGTGTGTGTGTGAGCACGTGTGTGTGTGAACACGTGTGTGTGTGTGAACAGGTGTGTGTGTGTGAACAGGTGTGTGTGTGTGAATCGGTGTATGTGTGTGTGAACCGGTGTGTGTGTGTGTGTGAACCGGTGTGTGTGTGAATACGTGTGTGTCTGTGTGTGTGTGTGTGAACACGTGTGTGTGTGAGTGAACACGTGTGTGTGTGTGAACAGGTGTGTGTGTGTGTGAACACGTGTGTGTGTGTGAACAGGTGTGTGTGTGTGAACACGTGTGTGTGTGTGAACAGGTGTGTGTGTGTGAACACGTGTGTGTGTGTGTGAACAGGTATGTGTGTGAGAACAGGTGTGTGTCTCTGTGTGTGAACCCGTGTGTGTCTGTGTGTGAACACGTGTGTGTGAGAGAACAGGTGTGTGTGTGTGAACACGTGTGTGTGTGAACACGTGTCTGTGTGTGAACACGTGTGTGTGTGCGTGTGTGTGAACACGTGTGTGCATGTGTGTGTGAGAACATGTGTGTGTGTGTGAACGTGTGTGTCTGTTTGTGTGTGCACACGTGTGTGTGTGTGTGAACACGTGTGTGTGTGAATGTGTGTGTGTGAACTTGTGTATGTGAACACGTGTGTGTATGTGAACGGGTGTGTGTTAACAGGTGTGTGTGTGAACACGTGTGTGTGAACAGGTGTGTGTGTGTGAACAGGTGTGTGTGTGTGTGTGAACAAGTGTGTGTGTGAACACGTGTGTGTGTGAACAGGTGTGTGTGTGAACACGTGTGTGTGTGAACACGTGTGAGTGTGTGAACAGGTTTTCTGTGTGTGTGAACACGTGTGTGTGTGTGTGTGAACACGTGTGTGTGTGTGTGTGAACGTGTGTGTGTGTGTGACAACGTATGTGTGTGAACACGTGTGTGTGTGTGGACACGTGTGTGTGTGTGAGAACACGTGTGTGCGTGCGTGTGTGAACACGTGTGTGCGTGTGTGTGAACACGTGTGTGTGTGCGTGTGTATGAACATGTGTGTGTGAGTGTGAACGTGTGTGTTTGTGTGTGAACACGTGTGTGTGTGTGAACACGTGTGTGTGTGCGTGTGTGTGAACACGTGTGTGCATGTGTGTGTGAGAACATGTGTGTGTGAGTGAACGTGTGTGTCTGTTTGTGTGTGCACACGTGTGTGTGTGTGAACACGTGTGTGTGTGAATGTGTGTGTGTGAACTTGTGTATGTGAACACGTGTGTGTATGTGAACGGGTGTGTGTTAACAGGTGTGTGTGTGAACACGTGTGTGTGAACAGGTGTGTGTGTGTACAGGTGTGTGTGTGTGAACAAGTGTGTGTGAACACGTGTGTGTGTGAACAGGTGTGTGTGTGAACACGTGTGTGTGTGAACACGTGTGAGTGTGTGAACAGGTGTGTGTGTTTGTGAACACGTGTGTGTGTGTGTGTGTGAACAGGTGTGTGTGTGTGTGTGAACACGTGTGTGTGTGTGTGAACGTGTGTGTGTGTGTGTGTGACAACGTGTGTGTGTGAACACGTGTGTGTGTGTGGACACGTGTGTGTGTGTGAGAACACGTGTGTGCGTGCGTGTGTGAACACGTGCGTGCGTGTGTGTGAACACGTGTGTGTGTGCGTGTGTATGAACATGTGTGTGTGAGTGTGAACGTGTGTGTTTGTATGTGAACACGTGTGTGTGTGTGAACACGTGTGTGTGTGTGAACAGGTGTGTGTGTGAACACGTGTGTGTGTGAGAACACGTGTGTGTGTGTAAACAGGTGTGTGTGTGTGAACGCGTGTGTGTGTGTGAACAGGTGTGTATGTGTGTGGGTGAACACGTGTGTGTGTGTGCGAACAGGTGTGTGTGTGTGAACACGTGTGTGTGTGAACACTTGTGTGTGCGTGTGGACACGTGTGTGTGTGTGAGAACACGTGTATGTGTGCATGTGTGCACACGTGTGTGTGTGTGAACAGGGGTGTGTGTGTGAACAGGTGTGTGTGAACACGTGTGTGTGTGAACACGTGTATTTGTATGAACACGTGTGCGTGTGAACGTGTGTGTGTGTTTGTGTGTGCACACGTGTTTGTGTGTGTGTGAACACGTGTGTGTGTGAATGTGTGTGTGTGAACGTGTGTATGTGAACACGTGTGTGTAAACACGTGTGTGTGTGTGAACATGTGTGTGTGTGTGAACACGTGTGTGTGTGAACACGTGTGTGAGTGAACACGTGTGTGTGTGTGTGAACAGGTGTGTGTGTTTGAACAGGTGTGTGTGTGTGAATCGGTGTGTGTGTGTGTGAACGGGTGTGTGTGTGTGTGAACCGGTGTGTGTGTGTGTGTGAATACGTGTGTGTCTGTGTGTGTGTGTGTGAACACGTGTGTGTGAGTGAACACGTGTGTGTGTGTGAACAGGTGTGTGTTTGTGAACACGTGTGTGTGTGTGAACAGGTGTGTGTGTGTGAAATCGTGTGTGTGTGTGTGAACTGGTGTGTGTGTGTGAACACGTGTGTGTGTGTGTGAACAGGTGTGTGTGTGAGAACAGGTGTGTGTGTCTGTGTGTGAACCCGTGTGTGTCTGTGTGTGAACACGTGTGTGTGAGAGAACAGGTGTGTGTGTGTGTGAACACGTGTGTGTGAACACGTGTGTGTGTGAACAAGTGTGTGTGTGCGTGTGTGTGAACACGTGTGTGCATGTGTGTGTGAGAACATGTGTGTGTGTGTGTGAACGTGTGTGTGTGTTTGTGTGTGCACACGTGTGTGTGTGTGAACACGTGTGTGTGTGTGAATGTGTGTGTGTGAACGTGTGCATGTGAACACGTGTGTGTATGTGAACGGGTGTGTGTTAACAGGTGTGTGTGTGAACACGTGTGTGTGAACAGGTGTGTGTGTGTGAACATGTGTGTGTGTGAACACGTGTGTGTGTGTGAACAGGTGTGTGTGTGTGAACACGTGTGTGTGTGGACAGGTGTGTGTGTGTGGACAGGTGTGTGTGTGTGAACAGGTGTGTGTGTGTGA
Source organism: Chiloscyllium punctatum (assembly GCF_047496795.1). NCBI lineage: Eukaryota > Metazoa > Chordata > Chondrichthyes > Orectolobiformes > Hemiscylliidae > Chiloscyllium > Chiloscyllium punctatum. The sequence continues at coordinate 103,806,859 of NC_092744.1, forward strand.
ACATGTGTGTGTGTGTGAACAGGTGTGTGTTTGTCTGTGTGTGAACAGGTGTGTGTGTGAACAGGTGTGTGTGTGAACACGTGTGTGTGTGAACGTGTGTGTGTGTGAACGTGTGTGTATCTGTGTGTGAACATGTGTGTGTGTATGTGAACACGTGTGTGTGAGAGAGAACACGTCTGTGTGTGAGAAAACGTGTGTGAGTGTGTGAGAACACGTGTGTTTGTGAGAACACGTGTGTGAGTGAACACGTGTGTGTGTGTGTGAACAGGTGTGTGTGTGAGAACAGGTGTGTGTGTCTGTGTGTGAACCCGTGTGTGTCTGTGTGTGAACACGTGTGTGTGAGAGAACAGGTGTGTGTGTGTGAACACGTGTGTGTGTGAACACGTGTGTGTGTGTGCGAACAGGTGTGTGTGTGTGAACACGTGTGTGTGTGAACACGTGTGTGTGCGTGTGGACACGTGTGTGTGTGTGTGAGAACACGTGTGTGTGTGCATGTGTGGACACGTGTGTGTGTGTGAACAGGGGTGTGTGTGTGAACAGGTGTGTGTGTGAACACGTGTGTGTGTGAACACGTGTATTTGTATGAACAGGTGTGTGTGTGAACGTGTGTGTGTGTTTGTGTGTGCACACGAGTGTGTGTGTGTGAACACGTGTGTATGTGAATGTGTGTGTGTGAACGTGTGTATGTGAACACGTGTGTGTATGTGAACGGGTGTGTGTTAACAGGTGTGTGTGTGAACACGTGTGTGTGAACACGTGTGTGTGTGTGAACATGTGTGTGTGTGTGAACACGTGTGTGTGTGAACACGTGTGTGTGTGAACACGTGTGTGTGTGTGTGAACAGGTGTGTGTGTGTGAACAGGTGTGTGTGTGTGAATCGGTGTGTGTGTGTGTGTGAACCGGTGTGTGTGTGTGTGTGTGAACCGGTGTGTGTGTGTGTGAATACGTGTGTGTCTGTGTGTGTGTGTGTGAACACGTGTGTGTGTGAGTGAACACGTGTGTGTGTGTGTGTGAACAGGTGTGTGTGTGTGAACACGTGTGTGTGTGTGAACAGGTGTGTGTGTGTGAACACGTGTGTGTGTGTGAACAGGTGTGTGTGTGTGAACACGGGTGTGTGTGTGTGAACAGGTGTGTGTGTGAGAACAGGTGTGTGTGTCTGTGTGTGAACCCGTGTGTGTCTGTGTGTGAACACGTGTGTGTGAGAGAACAGGTGTGTGTGTGTGAACACGTGTGTGTGTGAACACGTGTGTGTGTGAACACGTGTGTGTGTGTGCGTGTGTGTGAACACGTGTGTGCATGTGTGTGTGAGAACATGTGTGTGTGTGTGAACGTGTGTGTGTGTTTGTGTGTGCACACGTGTGTGTGTGTGAACGTGTGTGTGTGTGAATGTGTGTGTGTGTACATGTGTGAACACGTGTGTGTATGTGAACGGGTGTGTGTTAACAGGTGTGTGTGTGAACACGTGTGTGTGAACAGGTGTGTGTGTGTGTGAACAGGTGTGTGTGTGTGAGTGAACAAGTGTGTGTGTGAACACGTGTGTGTGTGAAGAGGTGTGTGTGTGAACACGTGTGTGTGTGAACACGTGTGAGTGTGTGAACAGGTGTGTGTGTGTGAACACGTGTGTGTGTGTGTGTGTGTGTGAACACGTGTGTGTGTGTGTGTGAACGTGTGTGTGTGTGTGACAACGTGTGTGTGTGACAACGTGTGTGTGTGAACACGTGTGTGTGTGTGTGGACACGTGTGTGTGTGTAAGAACACGTGTGTGCGTGCGTGTGTGAACACGTGTGTGTGTGCGTGTGTGTGAACATGTGAGTGTGAACGTGTGTGTTTGTGTGTGAACACGTGTGTGTGTGTGAACACGTGTGTGTGTGTGAACAGGTGTGTGTGTGTGAACACGTGTGTGTGTGAGAACACGTGTGTGTGTGTGAACTGGTGTGTGTGTGAACACGTGTGTGTGTGAACAAATGTGTGTGTGTGTGAACAGGTGTGTGTGTGTAAACGGGTGTGTGTGTGTGAACGCGTGTGTGTGTGTGAACAGGTGTGTATGTGTGTGTGTGAACACGTGTGTGTGTCTGCGAACAGGTGTGTGTGTGTGAACACGTGTGTGTGTGGACACGTGTATGTGTGTGTGAGTACACGTGTGTGTGTGCATGTGTGGACACGTGTGTGTGTGTGAACAGGGGTGTGTGTGTGAACAGGTGTGTGTGTGAACACGTGTGTGTGTGTGTGAACAAATGTGTGTTTGTGTGAACAGGTGTGTGTGTGTAAACAGGTGTGTGTGTGTGAACGCGTGTGTGTGTGTGAACAGGTGTGTATGTGTGTGTGTGAACACGTGTGTGTGTGTGCAAACAGGTGTGTGTGTGTGAACACGTGTGTGTGTGAACACGTGTGTGTTCGTGTGGACACGTGTCTGTGTGTGTGAGAACACGTGTGTGTGTGCATGTGTGGACACGTGTGTGTGTGTGAACACGGGTGTGTGTGTGTGAACAGGTGTGTGTGTGAACACGTGTGTGTGTGAACACGTGTATTTGTATGAACACGTGTGTGTGTGAACGTGTGTGTGTGTTTGTGTGTGCACACGTGTGTGTGTGTGTGAACACGTGTGTGTGTGAATGTGTGTGTGTGAACGTGTGTATGTGAACACGTGTGTGTATGTGAACGGGTGTGTGTTAACAGGTGTGTGTGTGAACACGTGTGTGTGAACACGTGTGTGTGTGTGAACATGTGTGTGTGTGAACACGTGTGTGTGTGAACACGTGTGTGTGTGAACACGTGTGTGTGTGTGAACAGGTGTGTGTGTGTGAACAGGTGTGTGTGTGAATACGTGTGTGTCTGTGTGTGTGTGTGTGAACAGGTGTGTGTGTGAGTGAACACGTGTGTGTGTGTGTGAACAGGTGTGTGTGTGTGAACACGTGTGTGTGTGCGTGAACAGGTGTGTGTGTGTGAACACGTGTGTGTGTGTGAACAGGTGTGTGTGTGTGAACACGTGTGTGTGTGTGTGAACAGGTGTGTGTGTGAGAACAGGTGTGTGTCTCTGTGTGTGAACCCGTGTGTGTCTGTGTGTGAACACATGTGTGTGAGAGAACAGGTGTGTGTGTGTGAACACGTGTGTGTGTGAACACGTGTGTGTGTGCGTGTGTGTGAACACGTGTGTGCATGTGTGTGTGAGAACATGTGTGTGTGTGTGAACGTGTGTGTCTGTTTGTGTGTGCACACGTGTGTGTGTGTGTGAACACGTGTGTGTGTGAATGTGTGTGTGTGAACTTGTGTATGTGAACACGTGTGTGTATGTGAACGGGTGTGTGTTAACAGGTGTGTGTGTGAACACGTGTGTGTGAACAGGTGTGTGTGTGTGAACAGGTGTGTGTGTGTGTGAACAAGTGTGTGTGTGAACACGTGTGTGTGTGAACAGGTGTGTGTGTGAACACGTGTGTGTGTGAACACGTGTGAGTGTGTGAACAGGTGTGTGTGTGTGTGAACACGTGTGTGTGTGTGTGTGTGTGAACACGTGTGTGTGTGTGTGTGAACGTGTGTGTGTGTGTGACAACGTGTGTGTGAACACGTGTGTGTGTGTGTGGACACGTGTGTGTGTGTGAGAACACGTGTGTGCGTGCGTGTGTGAACACGTGTGTGCGTGTGTGTGAACACGTGTGTGTGTGCGTGTGTATGAACATTTGTGTGTGAGTGTGAACGTGTGTGTTTGTGTGTGAACACGTGTGTGTGTGAACACGTGTGTGTGTGCGTGTGTGTGAACACGTGTGTGCATGTGTGTGTGAGAACATGTGTGTGTGTGTGAACGTGTGTGTCTGTGTGTGCACACGTGTGTGTGTGAACACGTGTGTGTGTGAATGTGTGTGTGTGAACTTGTGTATGTGAACACGTGTGTGTATGTGAACGGGTGTGTGTTAACAGGTGTGTGTGTGAACACGTGTGTGTGAACAGGTGTGTGTGTGTGAACAGGTGTGTGTGTGTGTGAACAAGTGTGTGTGTGAACACGTGTGTGTGTGAACAGGTGTGTGTGTGAACACGTGTGTGTGTGAACACGTGTGAGTGTGTGTGTGTGTGAACACGTGTGTGTGTGTGTGTGAACACGTGTGTGTGTGTGTGTGAACGTGTGTGTGTGTGTGACAACGTGTGTGTGTGAACACGTGTGTGTGTGGACACGTGTGTGTGTGTGAGAACACGTGTGTGCGTGCGTGTGTGAACACGTGTGTGCGTGTGTGTGAACACGTGTGTGTGTGCGTGTGTATGAACATGTGTGTGTGAGTGTGAACGTGTGTGTTTGTGTGTGAACACGTGTGTGTGTGTGAACACGTGTGTGTGTGCGTGTGTGTGAACACGTGTGTGCATGTGTGTGTGAGAACATGTGTGTGTGTGTGAACGTGTGTGTCTGTTTGTGTGTGCACACGTGTGTGTGTGTGAACACGTGTGTGTGTGAATGTGTGTGTGTGAACTTGTGTATGTGAACACGTGTGTGTATGTGAATGGGTTTGTGTTAACAGGTGTGTGTGTGAACACGTGTGTGTGAACAGGTGTGTGTGTGTGAACAGGTGTGTGTGTGTGTGAACAAGTGTGTGTGTGAACACGTGTGTGTGTGAACAGGTGTGTGTGTGAAAACGTGTGTGTGTGAACACGTGTGAGTGTGTGAACAGGTGTGTGTGTGAACACGTGTGTGTGTGTGTGTGTGTGTGAACACGTGTGTGTGTGTGTGTGTGAACACGTGTGTGTGTGTGTGAACGTGTGTGTGTGTGACAACGTGTGTGTGTGAACACGTGTGTGTGTGTGGACACGTGTGTGTGTGTGAGAACACGTGTGTGCGTGCGTGTGTCAACACGTGTGTGCGTGTGTGTGAACACGTGTGTGTGTGCGTGTGTATGAACATGTGTGTGTGAGTGTGAACGTGTGTGTTTGTGTGTGAACACGTGTGTGTGTGTGAACACGTGTGTGTGTGAACAGGTGTGTGTGTGAACACGTGTGTGTGTGAGAACACGTGTGTGTGTGTAAACAGGTGTGTGTGTGTGAACGCGTGTGTGTGTGTGAACAGGTGTGTATGTGTGTGGGTGAACACGTGTGTGTGTGTGCGAACAGGTGTGTGTGTGTGAACACGTGTGTGTGTGAACACGTGTGTGTGCGTGTGGACACGTGTGTGTGTGTGTGAGAACACGTGTGTGTGCATGTGTGGACACGTGTGTGTGTGAACAGGGGTGTGTGTGTGAACAGGTGTGTGTGAGAACACGTGTGTGTGTGAACACGTGTATTTGTATGAACACGTGTATGTATGAACGTGTGTGTGTGTTTGTGTGTGCACACGTGTGTGTGTGTGTGAACACGTGTGTGTGTGAATGTGTGTGTGTGAACGTGTGTATGTGAACACGTGTGTGTGAACACGTGTGTGTGTGTGAACATGTGTGTGTGTGAACACGTGTGTGTGTGAACATGTGTGTGTGTGTGAACACGTGTGTGTGTGTGTGAACAGGTGTGTGTGTGTGAACAGGTGTGTGTGTGTGAATCAGTGTGTGTGTGTGTGAACCGGTGTGTGTGTGTGTGTGTGTGTGTGTGAATACGTGTGTGTCTGTGTGTGTGTGTGTGAACACGTGTGTGTGTGAGTGAACACTTGTGTGTGTGTGTGAACAGGTGTGTGTTTGTGAACACGTGTGTGTGTGTGAACAGGTGTGTGTGTGTCTGTGAACACGTGTGTGTGTGTGTGTGTGAACACGTGTGTGTGTGTGTGTGTGAACGTGTGTGTGTGTGACAACGTGTGTGTGTGAACACGTGTGTGTGTGTGTGGACACGTGTGTGTGTGTGAGAACACGTGTGTGCGTGCGTGTGTGAACACGTGTGTGCGTGTGTGTGAAAACGTGTGTGTGTGCGTGTGTGTGTGAACATGTGTGTGTGAGTGTGAACGTGTGTGTTTGTGTGTGAACACGTGTGTGTGTGTGAACACGTGTGTGTGTGTGAACAGGTGTGTGTGTGTGAACACGTGTGTGTGTGAGTACATGTGTGTGTGTGTGAACAGGTGTGTGTGTGAACACGTGTGTGTGTGTGAACAAATGTGTGTGTGTGTGAACAGGTGTGTGTGTGTAAACAGGTGTGTGTGTGTGAACGCGTGTGTGTGTGTGAACGCTTGTGTGTGTGTGTGTGTGAACACGTGTGTGTGTGTGCAAACAGGTGTGTGTGTGTGAACACGTGTGTGTGTGAACACGTGTGTGTGCGTGTGGACACGTGTGTGTGTGTGAGAACACGTGTGTGTGTGCATGTGTGGACACGTGTGTGTGTGTGAACAGGGGTGTGTGTGTGTGAACAGGTGTGTGTGTGAACACGTGTGTGTGTGAACACGTGTATTTGTATGAACACGTGTGTGTGTGAACGTGTGTGTGTGTTTGTGTGTGCACACGTGTGTGTGTGTGTGAACACGTGTGTGTGTGAATGTGTGTGTGTGAACGTGTGTATGTGAACACATGTGTGTATGTGAACGCGTGTGTGTTAACATGTGTGTGTGTGAACACGTGTGTGTGAACACATGTGTGTGTGTGAACATGTGTGTGTGTGAACACGTGTGTGTGTGAACACGTGTGTGTGTGAACACGTGTGTGTGTGTGTGAACAGGTGTGTGTGTGTGAACAGGTGTGTGTGTGTGAATCGGTGTGTGTGTGTGTGAACCGGTGTGTGTGTGTGTCAACCGGTGTGTGTGTGAATACGTGTGTGTCTGTGTGTGTGTGTGTGAACACGTGTGTGTGTGAGTGAACACGTGTGTGTGTGTGTGAACAGGTGTGTGTGTGTGAACACGTGTGTGTGTGAACAGGTGTGTGTGTGTGAACACGTGTGTGTGTGTGAACAGGTGTGTGTGTGTGAACACGTGTGTGTGTGAACACGTGTATTTGTATGAACACGTGTGCGTGTGAACGTGTGTGTGTGTTTGTGTGAGAACACGTGTGTGTGTGAGAAAACGTGTGTGTGTGAGAACACGTGTGTGTGTGAGAACATGTATGTGTGAGAACACGTGTGTGTGTGAGAACACGTGTGTGTGTGTGAACAGGTGTGTGTGTGTGTGAAAAGCTGTGTGTGTGTCTGTGTGTGAACCCGTGTGTGTCTGTGTGTGAACACGTGTGTGTGAGAGAACAGGTGTGTGTGTGTGAACACGTGTGTGTGTGAACATGTGTCTGTGTGTGAACACGTGTGTGTGTGCGTGTGTGTGAACAGGTGTGTGTGTGTGTGAACAAGTGTGTGTGTGAACACGTGTGTGTGTGAACATGTGTGTGTGTGAGAAAACGTGTGTGAGTGTGTGAGAACACGTGTGTGTGAGAACAAGTGTGTGTGAACACGTGTGTGTGTGAGAACACGTATGTGTGTGTGAGAACAGGTGTGTGTGTGTGAACAGGTGTGTGTGTGTGAGAACACGTGTGTGTGTGTGAGAACACGTGTGTGTGTGTGAACAGGTGTGTGTGTGAACAGGTGTGTGTGTGTGTGTGAACAAGTGTGTGTGTGAACACGTGTGTGTGTGAAAAGGTGTGTGTGTGAACAAGTGTGTGTGTGTGAACACGTGTGAGTGTGTGAACAGGTGTGTGTGTGTGTGAACACGTGTGTGTGTGTGTGTGTGAACACGTGTGTGTGTGTGTGTGTGAACGTGTGTGTGTGTGTGACAACGTGTGTGTGTGAACACGTGTGTGTGTGTGTGTGGACACGTGTGTGTGTGTGAGAACACGTGTGTGCGTGCGTGTGTGAACACGTGTGTGCGTGTGTGTGAACACGTGTGTGTGTGCGTGTGTGTGTGAACATGTGTGTGTGAGTGTGAACGTGTGTGTTTGTGTGTGAACACGTGTGTGTGTGTGAACACGTGTGTGTGTGAACAGGTGTGTGTGTGTGAACACGTGTGTGTGTGAGAACACGTGTGTGTGTGTGAACAGGTGTGTGTGTGAACACGTGTGTGTGTGTGAACAAATGTGTGTGTGTGTGAACAGGTGTGTGTGTGTAAACAGGTGTGTGTGTGTGAACGCGTGTGTGTGTGTGAACGCTTGTGTGTGTGTGTGTGTGAACACGTGTGTGTGTGTGCAAACAGGTGTGTGTGTGTGAACACGTGTGTGTGTGAACACGTGTGTGTGCGTGTGGACACGTGTGTGTGTGTGTGAGAACACGTGTGTGTGTGCATGTGTGGACACGTGTGTGTGTGTGAACAGGGGTGTGTGTGTGTGAACAGGTGTGTGTGTGAACACGTGTGTGTGTGAACACGTGTATTTGTATGAACACGTGTGTGTGTGAACGTGTGTGTGTGTTTGTGTGTGCACACGTGTGTGTGTGTGTGAACACGTGTGTGTGTGAATGTGTGTGTGTGAACGTGTGTATGTGAACACATGTGTGTATGTGAACGGGTGTGTGTTAACATGTGTGTGTGTGAACACGTGTGTGTGAACACATGTGTGTGTGTGAACATGTGTGTGTGTGAACACGTGTGTGTGTGAACACGTGTGTGTGTGAACACGTGTGTGTGTGTGTGAACAGGTGTGTGTGTGTGAACAGGTGTGTGTGTGTGAATCGGTGTGTGTGTGAACAGGTGTGTGTGTGTGAACACGTGTGTGTGTGTGAACAGGTGTGTGTGTGTGAACACGTGTGTGTGTGAACACGTGTGTGTGTGTGTGTGTGAACGTGTGTGTGTGTGTGACAACGTGTGTGTGTGAACACGTGTGTGTGTGTGTGGACACGTGTGTGTGTGAGAACACGTGTGTGCGTGCGTGTGTGAACACGTGTGTGCGTGTGTGTGAACACGTGTGTGTGTGCGTGTGTGTGTGAACATGTGTGTGTGAGTGTGAACGTGTGTGTTTGTGTGTGAACACGTGTGTGTGTGTGAACACGTGTGTGTGTGAACAGGTGTGTGTGTGTGAACACGTGTGTGTGTGTGAACACGTGTGTGTGTGTGAACAGGTGTGTGTGTGAACACGTGTGTGTGTGTGAACAAATGTGTGTGTGTGTGAACAGGTGTGTGTGTGTGTGAACAGGTGTGTGTGTGTGAATCGGTGTGTGTGTGTGTGAACCGGTGTGTGTGTGTGTGTGAACCGGTGTGTGTGTGAATACGTGTGTGTCTGTGTGTGTGTGTGTGTGAACACGTGTGTGTGAACAGGTGTGTGTGTGTGAACAGGTGTGTGTGTGTGTGAACAAGTGTGTGTGTGAACACGTGTGTGTGTGAACAGGTGTGTGTGTGAACACGTGTGTGTGTGAACACGTGTGAGTGTGTGTGTGTGTGAACACGTGTGTGTGTGTGTGTGAACACGTGTGTGTGTGTGTGTGAACGTGTGTGTGTGTGTGACAACGTGTGTGTGTGAACACGTGTGTGTGTGGACACGTGTGTGTGTGAGAACACGTGTGTGCGTGCGTGTGTGAACACGTGTGTGCGTGTGTGTGAACACGTGTGTGTGCGTGTGTATGAACATGTGTGTGTGAGTGTGAACGTGTGTGTTTGTGTGTGAACACGTGTGTGTGTGTGAACACGTGTGTGTGTGCGTGTGTGTGAACACGTGTGTGCATGTGTGTGTGAGAACATGTGTGTGTGTGTGAACGTGTGTGTCTGTTTGTGTGTGCACACGTGTGTGTGTGTGAACACGTGTGTGTGTGAATGTGTGTGTGTGAACTTGTGTATGTGAACACGTGTGTGTATGTGAATGGGTTTGTGTTAACAGGTGTGTGTGTGAACACGTGTGTGTGAACAGGTGTGTGTGTGTGAACAGGTGTGTGTGTGTGTGAACAAGTGTGTGTGTGAACACGTGTGTGTGTGAACAGGTGTGTGTGTGAAAACGTGTGTGTGTGAACACGTGTGAGTGTGTGAACAGGTGTGTGTGTGAACACGTGTGTGTGTGTGTGTGTGTGTGAACACGTGTGTGTGTGTGTGTGTGTGAACACGTGTGTGTGTGTGTGAACGTGTGTGTGTGTGACAACGTGTGTGTGTGAACACGTGTGTGTGTGTGGACACGTGTGTGTGTGTGAGAACACGTGTGTGCGTGCGTGTGTCAACACGTGTGTGCGTGTGTGTGAACACGTGTGTGTGTGCGTGTGTATGAACATGTGTGTGTGAGTGTGAACGTGTGTGTTTGTGTGTGAACACGTGTGTGTGTGTGAACACGTGTGTGTGTGTGAACAGGTGTGTGTGTGAACACGTGTGTGTGTGAGAACACGTGTGTGTGTAAACAGGTGTGTGTGTGTGTGAAAAGCTGTGTGTGTGTCTGTGTGTGAACCCGTGTGTGTCTGTGTGTGAACACGTGTGTGTGAGAGAACAGGTGTGTGTGTGTGTGAACACGTGTGTGTGTGAACATGTGTCTGTGTGTGAACACGTGTGTGTGTGCGTGTGTGTGAACAGGTGTGTGTGTGTGTGAACAAGTGTGTGTGTGAACACGTGTGTGTGTGAACATGTGTGTGTGTGAGAAAACGTGTGTGAGTGTGTGAGAACACGTGTGTGTGAGAACAAGTGTGTGTGAACATGTGTGTGTGTGAGAACACGTATGTGTGTGTGAGAACAGGTGTGTGTGTGTGAACAGGTGTGTGTGTGTGAGAACACGTGTGTGTGTGTGAGAACACGTGTGTGTGTGTGAACAGGTGTGTGTGTGAACAGGTGTGTGTGTGTGTGTGAACAAGTGTGTGTGTGAACACGTGTGTGTGTGAAAAGGTGTGTGTGTGAACAAGTGTGTGTGTGTGAACACGTGTGAGTGTGTGAACAGGTGTGTGTGTGTGTGAACACGTGTGTGTGTGTGTGTGTGAACACGTGTGTGTGTGTGTGTGTGAACGTGTGTGTGTGTGTGACAACGTGTGTGTGTGAACACGTGTGTGTGTGTGTGTGGACACGTGTGTGTGTGTGAGAACACGTGTGTGCGTGCGTGTGTGAACACGTGTGTGCGTGTGTGTGAACACGTGTGTGTGTGCGTGTGTGTGTGAACATGTGTGTGTGAGTGTGAACGTGTGTGTTTGTGTGTGAACACGTGTGTGTGTGTGAACACGTGTGTGTGTGAACAGGTGTGTGTGTGTGAACACGTGTGTGTGTGAGAACACGTGTGTGTGTGTGAACAGGTGTGTGTGTGAACACGTGTGTGTGTGTGAACAAATGTGTGTGTGTGTGAACAGGTGTGTGTGTGTAAACAGGTGTGTGTGTGTGAACGCGTGTGTGTGTGTGAACGCTTGTGTGTGTGTGTGTGTGAACACGTGTGTGTGTGTGCAAACAGGTGTGTGTGTGTGAACACGTGTGTGTGTGAACACGTGTGTGTGCGTGTGGACACGTGTGTGTGTGTGTGAGAACACGTGTGTGTGTGCATGTGTGGACACGTGTGTGTGTGTGAACAGGGGTGTGTGTGTGTGAACAGGTGTGTGTGTGAACACGTGTGTGTGTGAACACGTGTATTTGTATGAACACGTGTGTGTGTGAACGTGTGTGTGTGTTTGTGTGTGCACACGTGTGTGTGTGTGTGAACACGTGTGTGTGTGAATGTGTGTGTGTGAACGTGTGTATGTGAACACATGTGTGTATGTGAACGGGTGTGTGTTAACATGTGTGTGTGTGAACACGTGTGTGTGAACACATGTGTGTGTGTGAACATGTGTGTGTGTGAACACGTGTGTGTGTGAACACGTGTGTGTGTGAACACGTGTGTGTGTGTGTGAACAGGTGTGTGTGTGTGAACAGGTGTGTGTGTGTGAATCGGTGTGTGTGTGAACAGGTGTGTGTGTGTGAACAGGTGTGTGTGTGTGAACAGGTGTGTGTGTGTGAACACGTGTGTGTGTGAACACGTGTGTGTGTGTGTGTGTGAACGTGTGTGTGTGTGTGACAACGTGTGTGTGTGAACACGTGTGTGTGTGTGTGGACACGTGTGTGTGTGAGAACACGTGTGTGCGTGCGTGTGTGAACACGTGTGTGCGTGTGTGTGAACACGTGTGTGTGTGCGTGTGTGTGTGAACATGTGTGTGTGAGTGTGAACGTGTGTGTTTGTGTGTGAACACGTGTGTGTGTGTGAACACGTGTGTGTGTGAACAGGTGTGTGTGTGTGAACACGTGTGTGTGTGTGAACACGTGTGTGTGTGTGAACAGGTGTGTGTGTGAACACGTGTGTGTGTGTGAACAAATGTGTGTGTGTGTGAACAGGTGTGTGTGTGTGTGAACAGGTGTGTGTGTGTGAATCGGTGTGTGTGTGTGTGAACCGGTGTGTGTGTGTGTGTGTGAACCGGTGTGTGTGTGAATACGTGTGTGTCTGTGTGTGTGTGTGTGTGAACACGTGTGTGTGAACAGGTGTGTGTGTGTGAACAGGTGTGTGTGTGTGTGAACAAGTGTGTGTGTGAACACGTGTGTGTGTGAACAGGTGTGTGTGTGAACACGTGTGTGTGTGAACACGTGTGAGTGTGTGTGTGTGTGAACACGTGTGTGTGTGTGTGTGAACACGTGTGTGTGTGTGTGTGAACGTGTGTGTGTGTGTGACAACGTGTGTGTGTGAACACGTGTGTGTGTGGACACGTGTGTGTGTGAGAACACGTGTGTGCGTGCGTGTGTGAACACGTGTGTGCGTGTGTGTGAACACGTGTGTGTGCGTGTGTATGAACATGTGTGTGTGAGTGTGAACGTGTGTGTTTGTGTGTGAACACGTGTGTGTGTGTGAACACGTGTGTGTGTGCGTGTGTGTGAACACGTGTGTGCATGTGTGTGTGAGAACATGTGTGTGTGTGTGAACGTGTGTGTCTGTTTGTGTGTGCACACGTGTGTGTGTGTGAACACGTGTGTGTGTGAATGTGTGTGTGTGAACTTGTGTATGTGAACACGTGTGTGTATGTGAATGGGTTTGTGTTAACAGGTGTGTGTGTGAACACGTGTGTGTGAACAGGTGTGTGTGTGTGAACAGGTGTGTGTGTGTGTGAACAAGTGTGTGTGTGAACACGTGTGTGTGTGAACAGGTGTGTGTGTGAAAACGTGTGTGTGTGAACACGTGTGAGTGTGTGAACAGGTGTGTGTGTGAACACGTGTGTGTGTGTGTGTGTGTGTGAACACGTGTGTGTGTGTGTGTGTGTGAACACGTGTGTGTGTGTGTGAACGTGTGTGTGTGTGACAACGTGTGTGTGTGAACACGTGTGTGTGTGTGGACACGTGTGTGTGTGTGAGAACACGTGTGTGCGTGCGTGTGTCAACACGTGTGTGCGTGTGTGTGAACACGTGTGTGTGTGCGTGTGTATGAACATGTGTGTGTGAGTGTGAACGTGTGTGTTTGTGTGTGAACACGTGTGTGTGTGTGAACACGTGTGTGTGTGTGAACAGGTGTGTGTGTGAACACGTGTGTGTGTGAGAACACGTGTGTGTGTAAACAGGTGTGTGTGTGTGAACGCGTTTGTGTGTGTGAACAGGTGTGTATGTGTGTGTGTGAACACGTGTGTGTGTGTGCGAACAGGTGTGTGTGTGTGAACACGTGTGTGTGTGAACACGTGTGTGTGCGTGTGGACACGTGTGTGTGTGTGTGAGAACACGTGTGTGTGCATGTGTGGACACGTGTGTGTGTGTGAACAGGGGTGTGTGTGTGAACAGGTGTGTGTGAGAACACGTGTGTGTGTGAACACGTGTATTTGTATGAACACGTGTATGTATGAACGTGTGTGTGTGTTTGTGTGTGCACACGTGTGTGTGTGTGTGAACACGTGTGTGTGTGAATGTGTGTGTGTGAACGTGTGTATGTGAACACGTGTGTGTGAACACGTGTGTGTGTGTGTGAACATGTGTGTGTGTGAACACGTGTGTGTGTGTGTGTGAACAGGTGTGTGTGTGTGAACAGGTGTGTGTGTGTGAATCAGTGTGTGTGTGTGTGAACCGGTGTGTGTGTGTGTGTGTGTGTGTGTGAACCGGTGTGTGTGTGTGTGTGAATACGTGTGTGTCTGTGTGTGTGTGTGTGTGAACACGTGTGTGTGAGAGAACAGGTGTGTGTGTGTGAACACGTGTGTGTGTGAACACGTGTCTGTGTGTGAACACGTGTGTGTGTGCGTGTGTGTGAACAGGTGTGTGTGTGTGAACAAGTGTGTGTGTGAACACGTGTGTGTGTGAACATGTGTGTGTGTGAGAAAACGTGTGTGAGTGTGTGAGAACACGTGTGTGTGAGAACAAGTGTGTGTGAACACGTGTGTGTGTGAGAACACGTATGTGTGTGTGAGAACAGGTGTGTGTGTGTGAACAGGTGTGTGTGTTTGAGAACACGTGTGTGTGTGTGAGAACACGTGTGTGTGTGTGAACAGGTGTGTGTGTGAACAGGTGTGTGTGTGTGTGTGAACAAGTGTGTGTGTGAACACGTGTGTGTGTGAAAAGGTGTGTGTGTGAACAAGTGTGTGTGTGTGAACACGTGTGAGTGTGTGAACAGGTGTGTGTGTGTGTGAACACGTGTGTGTGTGTGTGTGAACGTGTGTGTGTGTGACAACGTGTGTGTGTGAACACGTGTGTGTGTGTGTGGACACGTGTGTGTGTGTGAGAACACGTGTGTGCGTGCGTGTGTGAACACTTGTGTGCGTGTGTGTGAACACGTGTGTGTGTGCGTGTGTGTGTGAACATGTGTGTGTGAGTGTGAACGTGTGTGTTTGTGTGTGAACACGTGTGTGTGTGTGAACACGTGTGTGTGTGAACAGGTGTGTGTGTGTGAACACGTGTGTGTGTGTGAACACGTGTGTGTGTGTGAACAGGTGTGTGTGTGAACACGTGTGTGTGTGTGAACAAATGTGTGTGTGTGTGAACAGGTGTGTGTGTGTAAACAGGTGTGTGTGTGTGAATGCGTGTGTGTGTGTGAACGCGTGTGTGTGTGTGTGTGTGAACACGTGTGTGTGTGTGCAAACAGGTGTGTGTGTGTGAACACGTGTGTGTGTGAACACGTGTGTCTGCGTGTGGACACGTGTGTGTGTGTGTGAGAACACGTGTGTGTGTGCATGTGTGGACACGTGTGTGTGTGTGAACAGGGGTGTGTGTGTGTGAACAGGTGTGTGTGAACACGTGTGTGTGTGAACACGTGTATTTGTATGAACACGTGTGTGTGTGAACGTGTGTGTGTGTTTGTGTGTGCACACGTGTGTGTGTGTGAACACGTGTGTGTGTGAATGTGTGTGTGTGAACGTGTGTATGTGAACACATGTGTGTATGTGAACGGGTGTGTGTTAACATGTGTGTGTGTGAACACGTGTGTGTGAACACATGTGTGTGTGAACATGTGTGTGTGTGAACACGTGTGTGTGTGAACACGTGTGTGTGTGAACACGTGTGTGTGTGTGTGTGTGAACAGGTGTGTGTGTGTGTGAACAGGTGTGTGTGTGTGAATCGGTGTGTGTGTGTGTGAACCGGTGTGTGTGTGTGTGTGTGAACCGGTGTGTGTGTGAATACGTGTGTGTCTGTGTGTGTGTGTGTGTGAACACGTGTGTGTGAACAGGTGTGTGTGTGTGAACAGGTGTGTGTGTGTGTGAACAAGTGTGTGTGTGAACACGTGTGTGTGTGAACAGGTGTGTGTGTGAAAACGTGTGTGTGTGAACACGTGTGAGTGTGTGAACAGGTGTGTGTGTGAACACGTGTGTGTGTGTGTGTGTGTGAACACGTGTGTGTGTGTGTGTGTGTGTGTGAACACGTGTGTGTGTGTGAACAGGGGTGTGTGTGTGAACAGGTGTGTGTGAGAACACGTGTGTGTGTGAACACGTGTATTTGTATGAACACGTGTATGTATGAACGTGTGTGTGTGTTTGTGTGTGCACACGTGTGTGTGTGTGTGAACACGTGTGTGTGTGAATGTGTGTGTGTGAACGTGTGTATGTGAACACGTGTGTGTGAACACGTGTGTGTGTGTGAACATGTGTGTGTGTGAACACGTGTGTGTGTGAACATGTGTGTGTGTGTGAACACGTGTGTGTGTGTGTGAACAGGTGTGTGTGTGTGAAAAGGTTTGTGTGTGTGAATCAGTGTGTGTGTGTGTGTGAACCGGTGTGTGTGTGTGTGTGAATACGTGTGTGTCTGTGTGTGTGTGTGTGTGAACACGTGTGTGTGTGAGTGAACACTTGTGTGTGTGTGTGAACAGGTGTGTGTTTGTGAACACGTGTGTGTTTGTGAACAGGTGTGTGTGTGTGTGAACACGTGTGTGTGTGTGTGTGAACACGTGTGTGTGTGTGTGTGTGAACGTGTGTGTGTGTGTGACAACGTGTGTGTGTGAACACGTGTGTGTGTGTGTGGACACGTGTGTGTGTGTGAGAACACGTGTGTGCGTGCGTGTGTGTACACGTGTGTGCGTGTGTGTGAACACGTGTGTGTGAGCGTGTGTGTGTGAACATGTGTGTGTGAGTGTGAACGTGTGTGTTTGTGTGTGAACACGTGTGTGTGTGTGAACACGTGTGTGTGTGTGAACAGGTGTGTGTGTGTGAACACGTGTGTGTGTGAGAACACGTGTGTGTGTGTGAACAGGTGTGTGTGTGAACACGTGTGTGTGTGTGAACAAATGTGTGTGTGTGTGAACAGGTGTGTGTGTGTAAACAGGTGTGTGTGTGTGAACGCGTGTGTGTGTGTGAACGCTTGTGTGTGTGTGTGTGTGAACACGTGTGTGTGTGTGCAAACAGGTGTGTGTGTGTGAACACGTGTGTGTGTGAACACGTGTGTGTGCGTGTGGACACGTGTGTGTGTGTGTGAGAACACGTGTGTGTGTGCATGTGTGGACACGTGTGTGTGTGTGAACAGGGGTGTGTGTGTGTGAACAGGTGTGTGTGTGAACACGTGTGTGTGTGAACACGTGTATTTGTATGAACACGTGTGTGTGTGAACGTGTGTGTGTGTTTGTGTGTGCACACGTGTGTGTGTGTGTGAACACGTGTGTGTGTGAATGTGTGTGTGTGAACGTGTGTATGTGAACACATGTGTGTATGTGAACGGGTGTGTGTTAACATGTGTGTGTGTGAACACGTGTGTGTGAACACATGTGTGTGTGTGAACATGTGTGTGTGTGAACACGTGTGTGTGTGAACACGTGTGTGTGTGAACACGTGTGTGTGTGTGTGAACAGGTGTGTGTGTGTGAACAGGTGTGTGTGTGTGAATCGGTGTGTGTGTGAACAGGTGTGTGTGTGTGAACACGTGTGTGTGTGAACACGTGTGTGTGTGTGTGTGTGAACGTGTGTGTGTGTGTGACAACGTGTGTGTGTGAACACGTGTGTGTGTGTGTGGACACGTGTGTGTGTGAGAACACGTGTGTGCGTGCGTGTGTGAACACGTGTGTGCGTGTGTGTGAACACGTGTGTGTGTGCGTGTGTGTGTGAACATGTGTGTGTGAGTGTGAACGTGTGTGTTTGTGTGTGAACACGTGTGTGTGTGTGAACACGTGTGTGTGTGAACAGGTGTGTGTGTGTGAACACGTGTGTGTGTGTGAACACGTGTGTGTGTGTGAACAGGTGTGTGTGTGAACACGTGTGTGTGTGTGAACAAATGTGTGTGTGTGTGAACAGGTGTGTGTGTGTGTGAACAGGTGTGTGTGTGTGAATCGGTGTGTGTGTGTGTGAACCGGTGTGTGTGTGTGTGTGTGAACCGGTGTGTGTGTGAATACGTGTGTATCTGTGTGTGTGTGTGTGTGAACACGTGTGTGTGAACAGGTGTGTGTGTGTGAACAGGTGTGTGTGTGTGTGAACAAGTGTGTGTGTGAACACGTGTGTGTGTGAACAGGTGTGTGTGTGAACACGTGTGTGTGTGAACACGTGTGAGTGTGTGTGTGTGTGAACACGTGTGTGTGTGTGTGTGAACACGTGTGTGTGTGTGTGAACGTGTGTGTGTGTGTGACAACGTGTGTGTGTGAACACGTGTGTGTGTGGACACGTGTGTGTGTGAGAACACGTGTGTGCGTGCGTGTGTGAACACGTGTGTGCGTGTGTGTGAACACGTGTGTGTGCGTGTGTATGAACATGTGTGTGTGAGTGTGAACGTGTGTGTTTGTGTGTGCACACGTGTGTGTGTGTGAACACGTGTGTGTGTGAATGTGTGTGTGTGAACTTGTGTATGTGAACACGTGTGTGTATGTGAATGGGTTTGTGTTAACAGGTGTGTGTGTGAACACGTGTGTGTGTGTGAACAGGTGTGTGTGTGAACACGTGTGTGTGTGTGAACAAATGAGTGTGTGTGTGAACAGGTGTGTGTGTGTAAACAGGTGTGTGTGTGTGAATGCGTGTGTGTGTGTGAACGCGTGTGTGTGTGTGTGTGAACACGTGTGTGTGTGTGCAAACAGGTGTGTGTGTGTGAACACGTGTGTGTGTGTGAACACGTGTGTCTGCGTGTGGACACGTGTGTGTGTGTGTGAGAACACGTGTGTGTGTGCATGTGTGGACACGTGTGTGTGTGTGAACAGGGGTGTGTGTGTGTGAACAGGTGTGTGTGTGAACACGTGTGTGTGTGAACACGTGTATTTGTATGAACACGTGTGTGTGTGAACGTGTGTGTGTGTTTGTGTGTGCACACGTGTGTGTGTGTGAACACGTGTGTGTGTGAATGTGTGTGTGTGAACGTGTGTATGTGAACACATGTGTGTATGTGAACGGGTGTGTGTTAACATGTGTGTGTGTGAACACGTGTGTGTGAACACATGTGTGTGTGAACATGTGTGTGTGTGAACACGTGTGTGTGTGAACACGTGTGTGTGTGAACACGTGTGTGTGTGTGTGTGTGAACAGGTGTGTGTGTGTGTGAACAGGTGTGTGTGTGTGAATCGGTGTGTGTGTGTGTGAACCGGTGTGTGTGTGTGTGTGAACCGGTGTGTGTGTGAATACGTGTGTGTCTGTGTGTGTGTGTGTGTGAACACGTGTGTGTGAACAGGTGTGTGTGTGTGAACAGGTGTGTGTGTGTGTGAACAAGTGTGTGTGTGAACACGTGTGTGTGTGAACAGGTGTGTGTGTGAAAACGTGTGTGTGTGAACACGTGTGAGTGTGTGAACAGGTGTGTGTGTGAACACGTGTGTGTGTGTGTGTGAACACGTGTGTGTGTGTGTGTGTGTGAACACGTGTGTGTGTGTGAACAGGGGTGTGTGTGTGAACAGGTGTGTGTGAGAACACGTGTGTGTGTGAACACGTGTATTTGTATGAACACGTGTATGTATGAACGTGTGTGTGTGTTTGTGTGTGCACACGTGTGTGTGTGTGTGAACACGTGTGTGTGTGAATGTGTGTGTGTGAACGTGTGTATGTGAACACGTGTGTGTGAACACGTGTGTGTGTGTGAACATGTG
The DNA here is from genome assembly GCF_047496795.1 of Chiloscyllium punctatum. NCBI lineage: Eukaryota > Metazoa > Chordata > Chondrichthyes > Orectolobiformes > Hemiscylliidae > Chiloscyllium > Chiloscyllium punctatum. The sequence goes on from NC_092744.1 coordinate 103,826,072, forward strand.
TGTGTGTGAACACGTGTGTGTGTGAACATGTGTGTGTGTGTGAACACGTGTGTGTGTGTGTGAACAGGTGTGTGTGTGTGAAAAGGTTTGTGTGTGTGAATCAGTGTGTGTGTGTGTGTGAACCGGTGTGTGTGTGTGTGTGTGAACCGGTGTGTGTGTGTGTGTGAATACGTGTGTGTCTGTGTGTGTGTGTGTGTGAACACGTGTGTGTGTGAGTGAACACTTGTGTGTGTGTGTGAACAGGTGTGTGTTTGTGAACACGTGTGTGTGTGTGAACAGGTGTGTGTGTGTGTGTGAACACGTGTGTGTGTGTGTGTGTGAACACGTGTGTGTGTGTGTGTGTGAACGTGTGTGTGTGTGTGACAACGTGTGTGTGTGAACACGTGTGTGTGTGTGTGGACACGTGTGTGTGTGTGAGAACACGTGTGTGCGTGCGTGTGTGAACACGTGTGTGCGTGTGTGTGAACACGTGTGTGTGTGCGTGTGTGTGTGAACATGTGTGTGTGAGTGTGAACGTGTGTGTTTGTGTGTGAACACGTGTGTGTGTGTGAACACGTGTGTGTGTGTGAACAGGTGTGTGTGTGTGAACACGTGTGTGTGTGAGAACACGTGTGTGTGTGTGAACAGGTGTGTGTGTGAACACGTGTGTGTGTGTGAACAAATGTGTGTGTGTGTGAACAGGTGTGTGTGTGTAAACAGGTGTGTGTGTGTGAACGCGTGTGTGTGTGTGAACGCTTGTGTGTGTGTGTGTGTGAACACGTGTGTGTGTGTGCAAACAGGTGTGTGTGTGTGAACACGTGTGTGTGTGAACACGTGTGTGTGCGTGTGGACACGTGTGTGTGTGTGTGAGAACACGTGTGTGTGTGCATGTGTGGACACGTGTGTGTGTGTGAACAGGGGTGTGTGTGTGTGAACAGGTGTGTGTGTGAACACGTGTGTGTGTGAACACGTGTATTTGTATGAACACGTGTGTGTGTGAACGTGTGTGTGTGTTTGTGTGTGCACACGTGTGTGTGTGTGTGAACACGTGTGTGTGTGAATGTGTGTGTGTGAACGTGTGTATGTGAACACATGTGTGTATGTGAACGGGTGTGTGTTAACATGTGTGTGTGTGAACACGTGTGTGTGAACACATGTGTGTGTGTGAACATGTGTGTGTGTGAACACGTGTGTGTGTGAACACGTGTGTGTGTGAACACGTGTGTGTGTGTGTGAACAGGTGTGTGTGTGTGAACAGGTGTGTGTGTGTGAATCGGTGTGTGTGTGAACAGGTGTGTGTGTGTGAACACGTGTGTGTGTGTGAACAGGTGTGTGTGTGTGAACACGTGTGTGTGTGAACACGTGTGTGTGTGTGTGTGTGAACGTGTGTGTGTGTGTGACAACGTGTGTGTGTGAACACGTGTGTGTGTGTGTGGACACGTATGTGTGTGAGAACACGTGTGTGTGTGCGTGTGTGAACACGTGTGTGCGTGTGTGTGAACACGTGTGTGTGTGCGTGTGTGTGTGAACATGTGTGTGTGAGTGTGAACGTGTGTGTTTGTGTGTGAACACGTGTGTGTGTGTGAACACGTGTGTGTGTGAACAGGTGTGTGTGTGTGAACACGTGTGTGTGTGTGAACACGTGTGTGTGTGTGAACAGGTGTGTGTGTGAACACGTGTGTGTGTGTGAACAAATGTGTGTGTGTGTGAACAGGTGTGTGTGTGTGTGAACAGGTGTGTGTGTGTGAATCGGTGTGTGTGTGTGTGAACCGGTGTGTGTGTGTGTGTGTGAACCGGTGTGTGTGTGAATACGTGTGTGTCTGTGTGTGTGTGTGTGTGAACACGTGTGTGTGAACAGGTGTGTGTGTGTGAACAGGTGTGTGTGTGTGTGAACATGTGTGTGTGTGAACACGTGTGTGTGTGAACAGGTGTGTGTGTGAACACGTGTGTGTGTGAACACGTGTGAGTGTGTGTGTGTTTGAACACGTGTGTGTGTGTGTGTGAACACGTGTGTGTGTGTGTGTGAACGTGTGTGTGTGTGACAACGTGTGTGTGTGAACACGTGTGTGTGTGGACACGTGTGTGTGTGAGAACACGTGTGTGCGTGCGTGTGTGAACACGTGTGTGCGTGTGTGTGAACACGTGTGTGTGCGTGTGTATGAACATGTGTGCGTGAGTGTGAACGTGTGTGTTTGTGTGTGAACACGTGTGTGTGTGTGAACAGGTGTGTGTGTGTGAACAGGTGTGTGTGTGTGTGAATCGGTGTGTGTGTGTGTGAACCGGTGTGTGTGTGTGAACCGGTGTGTGTGTGAATACGTGTGTGTCTGTGTGTGTGTGTGTGAACACGTGTGAGTGTGAGTGAACACGTGTGTGTGTGTGTGAACAGGTGTGTGTGTGTGAACACGTGTGTGTGTGAACAGGTGTGTGTGTGTGAACACGTGTGTGTGTGTGAACAGGTCTGTGTGTGTGAACACGTGTGTGTGTGAACACGTGTATTTGTATGAACACGTGTGCGTGTGAACGTGTGTGTGTGTTTGTGTGAGAACACGTGTGTGTGTGAGAAAACGTGTGTGTGTGTGAGAACACGTGTGTGTGTGAGAACATGTATGTGTGAGAACACGTGTGTGTGTGAGAACACGTGTGTGTGTGTGAACAGGTGTGTGTGTGTGTGAAAAGGTGTGTGTGTGTCTGTGTGTGAACCCGTGTGTGTCTGTGTGTGAACACGTGTGTGTGAGAGAACAGGTGTGTGTGTGTGAACACGTGTGTGTGTGAACACGTGTCTGTGTGTGAACACGTGTGTGTGTGCGTGTGTGTGAACAGGTGTGTGTGTGTGTGAACAAGTGTGTGTGTGAACACGTGTGTGTGTGAACATGTGTGTGTGTGAGAAAACGTGTGTGAGTGTGTGAGAACACGTGTGTGTGAGAACAAGTGTGTGTGAACACGTGTGTGTGTGAGAACACGTATGTGTGTGTGAGAACAGGTGTGTGTGTGTGAACAGGTGTGTGTGTGTGAGAACACGTGTGTGTGTGTGAGAACACGTGTGTGTGTGTGAACAGGTGTGTGTGTGTGTGAACAGGTGTGTGTGTGTGTGTGAACAAGTGTGTGTGTGAACACGTGTGTGTGTGAAAAGGTGTGTGTGTGAACAAGTGTGTGTGTGTGAACACGTGTGAGTGTGTGAACAGGTGTGTGTGTGAACACGTGTGTGTGTGTGTGTGTGAACGTGTGTGTGTGTGTGACAACGTGTGTGTGTGAACACGTGTGTGTGTGTGTGGACACGTGTGTGTGTGTGAGAACACGTGTGTGCGTGCGTGTGTGAACACGTGTGTGCGTGTGTGTGAACACGTGTGTGTGTGCGTGTGTGTGTGAACATGTGTGTGTGAGTGTGAACGTGTGTGTTTGTGTGTGAACACGTGTGTGTGTGTGAACACGTGTGTGTGTGAACAGGTGTGTGTGTGTGAACACGTGTGTGTGTGTGAACACGTGTGTGTGTGTGAACAGGTGTGTGTGTGAACACGTGTGTGTGTGTGAACAAATGTGTGTGTGTGTGTGTAAACAGGTGTGTGTGTGTGAACGCGTGTGTGTGTGTGAACGCGTGTGTGTGTGTGTGTGTGAACACGTGTGTGTGTGTGCAAACAGGTGTGTGTGTGTGAACACGTGTGTGTGTGAACACGTGTGTCTGCGTGTGGACACGTGTGTGTGTGTGTGAGAACACGTGTGTGTGTGCATGTGTGGACACGTGTGTGTGTGTGAACAGGGGTGTGTGTGTGTGAACAGGTGTGTGTGTGAACACGTGTGTGTGTGAACACGTGTATTTGTATGAACACGTGTGTGTGTGAACGTGTGTGTGTGTTTGTGTGTGCACACGTGTGTGTGTGTGTGAACACGTGTGTGTGTGAATGTGTGTGTGTGAACGTGTGTATGTGAACACATGTGTGTATGTGAACGGGTGTGTGTTAACATGTGTGTGTGTGAACACGTGTGTGTGAACACATGTGTGTGTGAACATGTGTGTGTGTGAACACGTGTGTGTGTGAACACGTGTGTGTGAACAGGTGTGTGTGTGTGAACAGGTGTGTGTGTGTGTGAACAGGTGTGTGTGTGAACACGTGTGTGTGTGAACGTGTGTGTGTGTGAACGTGTGTGTATCTGTGTGTGAACACGTGTGTGTGTATGTGAACACGTGTGTGTGTGTGTGTGTGAACAGGTGTGTGTGTGAACACGTGTGTGTGTGTGAGAACACGTGTGTGTGTGTGTGAAGAGGTGTGTGTGTGAACAGGTGTGTGTGTGTGAGAACACGTGTATGTGTGTGTGTGAGAACACGTGTGTGTGTGTGAACAGGTGTGTGTGTGAGAACATGTGTGTGTGAACACGTGTGTGTGTGTGTGAACAGGTGTGTGTGTGTGAACAGGTGTGTGTGTGAACAGGTGTGTGTGTGTGTGAATCGGTGTGTGTGTGTGAACAGGTGTGTGTGAACAGGTGTGTGTGTGAAAAGGTGTGTGTGTGAACACATGTGTGTGTGTGAACGTGTGTGTGTGTCTGTATGTGAACAGGTGTGTGTGTGAACACGTGTGTGTGTGTGTGAACGTGTGTGTGTGTGTGAACGCGTGTGTGTGTGAAAACATGTGTGTGTGTGAACACGTGTGTGTGTGAACAGGTGTGTGCGAGAACAGGTGTGGGTGTCTGTGTGAGAACACGTGTGTGTGTGAGAAAACGTGTGTGTGTGTGAGAACACGTGTGTGTGTGTGAGAACATGTATGTGTTAAACACGTGTGTGTGTGAGAACACGTGTGTGTGTGTGAACAGGTGTGTGTGTGTGTGTGAAAAGGTGTGTGTGTGTGAGAACACGTGTGTGTTTGAGAACACGTGTGCGTGTGTGAACAGGTGTGTGTGTGTGAACACGTGTGTGTGTGTGAACAGGTGTGTGTGTGTGAACACCTGTGTGTGTGTGAACAGGTATGTGTGTGAACAGGTGTGTGTGTGTGAACACGTGTGTGTGTGTGAACAGGTGTGTGTGCATGAGAAAAGGTGTGTGTGTGTGAACACGTGTGTGTGTGAGAGAACAGGTGTGTGTGTGTGTGTGAACAGGTGTGTGTGTGTGTGAACAGGTGTGTGTGTTTGTGTGAGAACACGTGTGTGTGTGTGAGAACACGTGTGTGTGTGTGAACAGGTGTGTGTGTGTGAACACGTGTGTGTGTGTGAACAGGTGTGTGTGTGTGAACACGTGTGTGTGTGAACAGGTATGTGTGTGAACAGGTGTGTGTGTGTGTGAACACGTGTGAGTGTGTGAACAGGTGTGTGTGTGTGTGAACACGTGTGTGTGTGTGTGTGAACACGTGTGTGTGTGTGTGAACTTTTGTGTGTGTGTGACAACGTGTGTGTGTGAACACGTGTGTGTGTGTGGACACGTGTGTGTGTGAGAACACGTGTGTGCGTGCGTGTGTGAACACGTGTGTGCCTGTGTGTGAACACGTGTGTGTGTGTGAACAGGTGTGTGTGAGTGTGAACGTGTGTGTTTGTGTGTGAACACGTGTGTGTGTGTGTGTGAACACGTGTGTGTGTGTGAACAGGTGTGTGTTTGTGAACACGTGTGTGTGTGAGAACACGTGTGTGTGTGTGAACAGGTGTGTGTGTGAACACGTGTGTGTGTGTGTGAACAAATGTGTGTGTGTGTGAACAGGTGTGTGTGTGTAAACAGGTGTGTGTGTGAACGCGTGTGTGTGTGTGAACAGGTGTGTATGTGTGTGTGTGAACACGTGTGTGTGTGTGCGAACAGGTGTGTGTGTGTGAACACGTGTGTGTGTGAACACGTGTGTGTGCGTGTGGACACGTGTGTGTGTGTGTGAGAACACGTGTGTGTGTGCATGTGTGGACACGTGTGTGTGTGTGAACAGGGGTGTGTGTGTGAACAGGTGTGTGTGTGAACACATGTGTGTGTGAACACGTGCATTTGTATGAACAGGTGTGTGTGAGAACGTGTGTGTGTGTTTGTGTGTGCACACGTGTGTGTGTGTGTGAACACGTGTGTATGTGAATGTGTGTGTGTGAACGTGTGTATGTGAACACGTGTGTGTATGTGAACGGGTGTGTGTTAACAGGTGTGTGTGTGAACACGTGTGTGTGAACACGTGTGTGTGTGTGAACATGTGTGTGTGTGTGAACACGTGTGTGTGTGAACACGTGTGTGTGTGAACACGTGTGTGTGTGTGTGAACAGGTGTGTGTGTGTGAACAGGTGTGTGTGTGTGAATCGGTGTGTGTGTGTGTGAACCGGTGTGTGTGTGTGTGTGTGAACCGGTGTGTGTGTGTGTGAATACGTGTGTGTCTGTGTGTGTGTGTGAACACGTGTGTGTGTGAGTGAACACGTGTGTGTGTGTGTGTGAACAGGTGTGTGTGTGTGAACACGTGTGTGTGTGTGAACAGGTGTGTGTGTGTGAACACGTGTGTGTGTGTGAACAGGTGTGTGTGTGAACACGGGTGTGTGTGTGTGAACAGGTGTGTGTGTGAGAACAGGTGTGTGTGTCTGTGTGTGAACCCGTGTGTGTCTGTGTGTGAACACGTGTGTGTGAGAGAACAGGTGTGTGTGTGTGAACACGTGTGTGTGTGAACACGTGTGTGTGTGTGAACACGTGTGTGTGTGTGCGTGTGTGTGAACACGTGTGTGCATGTGTGTGTGAGAACATGTGTGTGTGTGAACGTGTGTGTGTGTTTGTGTGTGCACACGTGTGTGTGTGTGAACACGTGTGTGTGTGAATGTGTGTGTGTGTACGTGTGTGAACACGTGTGTGTATGTGAACGGGTGTGTGTTAACAGGTGTGTGTGTGAACACGTGTGTGTGAACAGGTGTGTGTGTGTGAACAGGTGTGTGTGTGTGAGTGAACAAGTGTGTGTGTGAACACGTGTGTGTGTGAAGAGGTGTGTGTGTGAACACGTGTGTGTGTGAACACGTGTGAGTGTGTGAACAGGTGTGTGTGTGTGTGAACACGTGTGTGTGTGTGTGTGTGAACACGTGTGTGTGTGTGTGTGAACGTGTGTGTGTGTGTGACAACGTGTGTGTGTGACAACGTGTGTGTGTGAACACGTGTGTGTGTGTGTGGACACGTGTGTGTGTGTAAGAACACGTGTGTGCGTGCGTGTGTGAACACGTGTGTGTGTGCGTGTGTGTGAACATGTGAGTGTGAACGTTTGTGTTTGTGTGTGAACACGTGTGTGTGTGTGAACACGTGTGTGTGAGTGAACAGGTGTGTGTGTGTGAACACGTGTGTGTGTGAGAACACGTGTGTGTGTGTGAACTGGTGTGTGTGTGAACACGTGTGTGTGTGAACAAATGTGTGTGTGTGTGAACAGGTGTGTGTGTGTAAACGGGTGTGTGTGTGTGAACGCGTGTGTGTGTGTGAACAGGTGTGTATGTGTGTGTGTGAACACGTGTGTGTGTCTGCGACCAGGTGTGTGTGTGTGAACACGTGTGTGTGTGGACACGTGTATGTGTGTGTGAGTACACGTGTGTGTGTGCATGTGTGGACACGTGTGTGTGTGTGAACAGGTGTGTGTGTGTGAACAGGTGTGTGTGTGAACACGTGTGTGTGTGTGTGAACAAATGTGTGTGTGTGTGAACAGGTGTGTGTGTGTAAACAGGTGTGTGTGTGTGAACGCGTGTGTGTGTGTGAACAGGTGTGTATGTGTGTGTGTGAACACGTGTGTGTGTGTGCAAACAGGTGTGTGTGTGTGTACACGTGTGTGTGTGAACACGTGTGTGTGCGTGTGGACACGTGTGTGTGTGTGTGAGAACACGTGTGTGTGTGCATGTGTGGACACGTGTGTGTGTGTGAACACGGGTGTGTGTGTGTGAACAGGTGTGTGTGTGAACACGTGTGTGTGTGAACACGTGTATTTGTATGAACACGTGTGTGTGTGAACGTGTGTGTGTGTTTGTGTGTGCACACGTGTGTGTGTGAATGTGTGTGTGTGAACGTGTGTATGTGAACACGTGTGTGTATGTGAACGGGTGTGTGTTAACAGGTGTGTGTGTGAACACGTGTGTGTGAACACGTGTGTGTGTGTGAACATGTGTGTGTGTGAACACGTGTGTGTGTGAACACGTGTGTGTGTGAACACGTGTGTGTGTGTGAACAGGTGTGTGTGTGTGAACAGGTGTGTGTGTGTGAATCGGTGTGTGTGTGTGTGAACCGGTGTGTGTGTGTGTGTGTGAACCGGTGTGTGTGTGAATACGTGTGTGTCTGTGTGTGTGTGTGTGAACACGTGTGTGTGTGAGTGAACACGTGTGTCTGTGTGTGAACAGGTGTGTGTGTGTGAACACGTGTGTGTGTGTGAACAGGTGTGTGTGTGTGAACACGTGTGTGTGTGTGAACAGGTGTGTGTGTGTGAACACGTGTGTGTGTGTGTGAACAGGTGTGTGTGTGAGAACAGGTGTGTGTCTCTGTGTGTGAACCCGTGTGTGTCTGTGTGTGAACACGTGTGTGAGAGAACAGGTGTGAGTGTGTGAACACGTGTGTGTGTGAACACGTGTCTGTGTGTGAACACGTGTGTGTGTGCGTGTGTGTGAACACGTGTGTGCATGTGTGTGTGAGAACATGTGTGTGTGTGTGAACGTGTGTGTCTGTTTGTGTGTGCACACGTGTGTGTGTGTGTGAACACGTGTGTGTGTGAATGTGTGTGTGTGAACTTGTGTATGTGAACACGTGTGTGTATGTGAACGGGTGTGTGTTAACAGGTGTGTGTGTGAACACGTGTGTGTGAACAGGTGTGTGTGTGTGTGAACAAGTGTGTGTGTGAACACGTGTGTGTGTGAACAGGTGTGTGTGTGAACACGTGCGTGTGTGAACACGTGTGAGTGTGTGAACAGGTGTGTGTGTGTGAACACGTGTGTGTGTGTGTGTGAACGTGTGTGTGTGTGTGACAACGTGTGTGTGAACACGTGTGTGTGTGTGTGGACACGTGTGTGTGTGTGAGAACACGTGTGTGCGTGCGTGTGTGAACACGTGTGTGCGTGTGTGTGAACACGTGTGTGTGTGCGTGTGTATGAACATTTGTGTGTGAGTGTGAACGTGTGTGTTTGTGTGTGAACACGTGTGTGTGTGAACACGTGTGTGTGTGCGTGTGTGTGAACACGTGTGTGCATGTGTGTGTGAGAACATGTGTGTGTGTGAACGTGTGTGTCTGTGTGTGCACACGTGTGTGTGTGAACACGTGTGTGTGTGAATGTGTGTGTGTGAACTTGTGTATGTGAACACGTGTGTGTATGTGAACGGGTGTGTGTTAACAGGTGTGTGTGTGAACACGTGTGTGTGAACAGGTGTGTGTGTGTGAACAGGTGTGTGTGTGTGTGAACAAGTGTGTGTGTGAACACGTGTGTGTGTGAACAGGTGTGTGTGTGAACACGTGTTTGTGTGAACACGTGTGAGTGTGTGTGTGTGTGAACACGTGTGTGTGTGTGTGTGTGAACACGTGTGTGTGTGTGTGTGAACACGTGTGTGTGTGTGTGTGAACGTGTGTGTGTGTGTGACAACGTGTGTGTGTGAACACGTGTGTGTGTGGACACGTGTGTGTGTGTGAGAACACGTGTGTGCGTGCGTGTGTGAACACGTGTGTGTGTGAATGTGTGTGTGTGAACGTGTGTATGTGAACACGTGTGTGTGAACACGTGTGTGTGTGTGAACATGTGTGTGTGTGTGAACACGTGTGTGTGTGAACACGTGTGTGAGTGAACACGTGTGTGTGTGTGTGAACAGGTGTGTGTGTTTGAACAGGTGTGTGTGTGTGAACCGGTGTGTGTGTGTGTGTGTGTGTGAACCGGTGTGTGTGTGTGTGTGTGAATACGTGTGTGTCTGTGTGTGTGTGTGTGAACACGTGTGTGTGAGTGAACACGTGTGTGTGTGTGTGAACAGGTGTGTGTTTGTGAACACGTGTGTGTGTGTGAACAGGTGTGTGTGTGTGAAATCGTGTGTGTGTGTGAACAGGTGTGTGTGTGTGAACACGTGTGTGTGTGAACAGGTGTGTGTGTGAGAACAGGTGTGTGTGTCTGTGTGTGAACCCGTGTGTGTCTGTGTGTGAACACGTGTGTGTGAGAGAACAGGTGTGTGTGTGTGTGAACACGTGTGTGTGTGAACACGTGTGTGTGTGAACAAGTGTGTGTGTGCGTGTGTGTGAACACGTGTGTGCATGTGTGTGTGAGAACATGTGTGTGTGTGTGAACGTGTGTGTGTATTTGTGTGTGCACACGTGTGTGTGTGTGAACACGTGTGTGTGTGTGAATGTGTGTGTGTGAACGTGTGTATGTGAACACGTGTGTGTATGTGAACGGGTGTGTGTTAACAGGTGTGTGTGTGAACACGTGTGTGTGAACAGGTGTGTGTGTGTGTGAACATGTGTGTGTGTGAACACGTGTGTGTGTGTGAACAGGTGTGTGTGTGAACACGTGTGTGTGTGGACAGGTGTGTGTGTGTGGAAAGGTGTGTGTGTATGTGAACAGGTGTGTGTGTGTGAACATGTGTGTGTGTGTGAACAGGTGTGTGTTTGTCTGTGTGTGAACAGGTGTGTGTGTGAACAGGTGTGTGTGTGAACGTGTGTGTGTGTGAACGTGTGTGTATCTGTGTGTGAACATGTGTGTGTGTATGTGAACACGTGTGTGTGAGAGAGAACACGTCTGTGTGTGAGAAAACGTGTGTGAGTGTGTGAGAACACGTGTGTTTGTGAGAACACGTGTGTGAGTGAACACGTGTGTGTGTGTGAGAACACGTGTGTGTGTGTGTGTGAACAGGTGTGTGTGTGAACAGGTGTGTGTGTGTGAGAACACGTGTATGTGTGTGTGAGAACACGTGTGTGTGTGTGAACAGGTGTGTGTGTGAGAACATGTGTGTGTGAACACGTGTGTGTGTGTGTGAACAGGTGTGTGTGTGTGTGAACAGGTGTGTGTGTGAACAGGTGTGTGTGTGTGTGAATCGGTGTGTGTGTGTGAACAGGTGTGTGTGAACAGGTGTGTGTGTGAACAGGTGTGTGTGTGAGAAAGCGTGTGTGTGTGTGTGTGAGAACACGAGTGTGTGTGTGTGAACAGGTGTGTGTGTGTGAACAGGTGTGTGTGTGTGTGTGAACGTGTGTGTGTGTGTGACAACGTGTGTGTGTGAACACGTGTGTGTGTGTGGACACGTGTGTGTGTGAGAACACGTGTGTGCGTGCGTGTGTGAACACGTGTGTGCGTGTGTGTGAACACGTGTGTGTGTGCGTGTGTGTGAACATGTGTGTGTGAGTGTGAACGTGTGTGTTTGTGTGTGAACACGTGTGTGTGTGTGAACACGTGTGCGTGTGTGTAAACAGGTGTGTGTGTGTGAACGTGTGTGTGTGTGTGAACAGGTGTGTATGTGTGTGTGTGAACACGTGTGTGTGTGTGCAAACAGGTGTGTGAGTGTGAACACGTGTGTGTGTGAACACGTGTGTGTGCGTGTGGACACGTGTGTGTGTGTGTGAGAACATGTGTGTGTGTGTGAACAGGTGTGTGTGTGAACACGTGTGTGTGTGTGTGTGAACAAATGTGTGTGTGTGTGAACAGGTGTGTGTGTGTGTAAACAGGTGTGTGTGTGTGAACGCGTGTGTGTGTGTGAACAGGTGTGTATGTGTGTGTGTGAACACGTGTGTGTGTGTGCAAACAGGTGTGTGTGTGTGTGAACACGTGTGTGTGTGAACACGTGTGTGTGCGTGTGGACATGTGTGTGTGTGTGTGAGAACACGTGTGTGTGTGCATGTGTGGACACGTGTGTGTGTGTGAACAGGGGTGTGTGTGTGTGAACAGGTGTGTGTGTGAACACGTGTGTGTGTGAACACGTGTATTTGTATGAACACGTGTGTGTGTAAACGTGTGTGTGTGTTTGTGTGTGTACACGTGTGTGTGTGTGTGAACACGTGTGTGTGTGAATGTGTGTGTGTGAACGTGTGTATGTGAACACGTGTGTGTATGTGAACGGGTGTGTGTTAACAGGTGTGTGTGTGAACACGTGTGTGTGCGTGTGGACATGTGTGTGTGTGTGTGAGAACACGTGTGTGTGTGCATGTGTGGACACGTGTGTGTGTGTGAACAGGGGTGTGTGTGTGTGAACAGGTGTGTGTGTGAACACGTGTGTGTGTGAACACGTGTATTTGTATGAACACGTGTGTGTGTAAACGTGTGTGTGTTTGTGTGTGTACACGTGTGTGTGTGTGTGTGAACACGTGTGTGTGTGAATGTGTGTGTGTGAACGTGTGTATGTGAACACGTGTGTGTATGTGAACGGGTGTGTGTTAACAGGTGTGTGTGTGAACACGTGTGTGTGTGTGAACATGTGTGTGTGTGAACACGTGTGTGTGTGAACACGTGTGTGTGTGAACACGTGTGTGTGTGTGTGAACAGGTGTGTGTGTGTGAACAGGTGTGAGTGTGTGTGAATCGGTGTGTGTGTGTGTGAACCGGTGTGTGTGTGTGTGTGTGAACCGGTGTGTGTGTGAATACGTGTGTGTCTGTGTGTGTGTGTGTGAACACGTGTGTGTGTGAGTGAACACGTGTGTGTGTGTGTGAACAGGTGTGTGTGTGTGAACACGTGTGTGTGTGTGAACAGGTGTGTGTGTGTGAACACGTGTGTGTGTGTGAACAGGTGTGTGTGTGTGAACACGTGTGTGTGTGTGTGAACAGGTGTGTGTGTGAGAACAGGTGTGTGTGTCTGTGTGTGAACCCGTGTGTGTCTGTGTGTGAACACGTGTGTGTGAGAGAACAGGTGTGTGTGTGAACACGTGTGTGTGTGAACACGTGTATGTGTGTGAACACGTGTGTGTGTGTGCGTGTGTGTGAACACGTGTGTGCATGTGTGTGTGAGAACATGTGTGTGTGTGTGAACGTGTGTGTGTGTTTGTGTGTGCACACGTGTGTGTGTGTGAACACGTGTGTGTGTGAATGTGTGTGTGTGAACTTGTGTATGTGAACACGTGTGTGTATGTGAACGGGTGTGTGTTAACAGGTGTGTGTGTGAACACGTGTGTGTGAACAGGTGTGTGTGTGTGAACAGGTGTGTGTGTGTGTGAACAAGTGTGTGTGTGAACACGTGTGTGTGTGAACAGGTGTGTGTGTGAACACGTGTGTGTGTGAACACGTGTGAGTGTGTGAACAGGTGTGTGTGTGTGAACACGTGTGTGTGTGTGTGAACACGTGTGTGTGTGTGTGTGTGAACGTGTGTGTGTGTGTGACAACGTGTGTGTGTGAACACGTGTGTGTGTGTGTGTGGACACGTGTGTGTGTGAGAGAACACGTGTGTGCATGCGTGTGTGAACACGTGTGTGCGTGTGTGTGAACACGTGTGTGTGTGCGTGTGTATGAACATGTGTGTGTGAGTGTGAACGTGTGTGCTTGTGTGTGAACACGTGTGTGTGTGTGAACACGTGTGTGTGTGCGTGTGTGTGAACACGTGTGTGCATGTGTGTGTGAGAACATGTGTGTGTGTGAACGTGTGTGTCTGTTTGTGTGTGCACACGTGTGTGTGTGTGAACACGTGTGTGTGTGAATGTGTGTGTGTGAACTTGTGTATGTGAACACGTGTGTGTATGTGAACGGGTGTGTGTTAACAGGTGTGTGTGTGAACACGTGTGTGTGAACAGGTGTGTGTGTGTGAACAGGTGTGTGTGTGTGTGTGAACAAGTGTGTGTGTGAACACGTGTGTGTGTGAACAGGTGTGTGTGTGAACACGTGTGTGTGTGAACACGTGTGAGTGTGTGAACAGGTGTGTGTGTGTGAACACGTGTGTGTGTGTGTGAACACGTGTGTGTGTGTGTGAACACGTGTGTGTGTGTGTGTGAACGTGTGTGTGTGTGTGACAACGTGTGTGTGTGAACACGTGTGTGTGTGTGGTCACGTGTGTGTGTGTGAGAACACGTGTGTGCGTGCGTGTGTGAACACGTGTGTGCGTGTGTGTGAACACGTGTGTGTGTGCGTGTGTATGAACATGTGTGTGTGAGTGTGAACGTGTGTGTTTGTGTGTGAACACGTGTGTGTGTGTGAACACGTGTGTGTGTGTGAACAGGTGTGTGTGTGTGAACACGTGTGTGTGTGAGAACACGTGTGTGTGTGTAAACAGGTGTGTGTGTGTGAACGCGTGTGTGTGTGTGAACAGGTGTGTATGTGTGTGGGTGAACACGTGTGTGTGTGTGCGAAAAGGTGTGTGTGTGTGAACAGGTGTGTGTGTGAACACGTGTGTGTGCGTGTGGACACGTGTGTGTGTGTGTGAGAACACGTGTGTGTGTGCATGTGTGGACACGTGTGTGTGTGTGAACAGGGGTGTGTGTGTGAACAGGTGTGTGTGTGAACACGTGTGTGTGTGAACACGTGTATTTGTATGAACACGTGTGCGTGTGAACGTGTGTGTGTGTTTGTGTGTGCACACGTGTGTGTGTGAACACGTGTGTGTGTGAATGTGTGTGTGTGAACGTGTGTATGTGAACACGTGTGTGTGAACACATGTGTGTGTGAATGTGTGTGTGTGAACGTGTGTATGTGAACACGTGTGTGTATGTGAACGTGTGTGTGTTAACAGGTGTGTGTGTGAACACGTGTGTGTGAACAGATGTGTGTGTGTGAACATGTGTGTGTGTGAACACGTGTGTGTGTGTGAACAGGTGTGTGTGTGCGAACACGTGTGTGTGTGGACAGGTGTGTGTGTGTGGACAGGTGTGTGTGTGTGAACAGGTGTGTGTGTGTGTACATGTGTGTGTGTGTGAACAGGTGTGTGTTTGTCTGTGTGTGAACAGGTGTGTGTGTGAACAGGTGTGTGTGTGAACACGTGTGTGTGTGAACGTGTGTGTGTGTGAACGTGTGTGTATCTGTGTGTGAGCACGTGTGTGTGTATGTGAACACGTGTGTGTGAGAGAGAACACGTCTGTGTGTGAGAAAACGTGTGTGAGTGTGTGAGAACACGTGTGTTTGTGAGAACACGTGTGTGAGTGAACACGTGTGTGTGTGAGAACACGTGTGTGTGTGTGTGTTAACAGGTGTGTGTGTGAACAGGTGTGTGTGTGAGAACACGTGTATGTGTGTGTGTGAGAACAGGTGTGTGTGTGAGAACATGTGTGTGTGAACACGTGTGTGTGTGTGTGAACAGGTGTGTGTGTGTGTGAACAGGTGTGTGTGTGAACAGGTGTGTGTGTGTGTGTGAATCGGTGTGTGTGTGTGAACAGGTGTGTGTGAACAGGTGTGTGTGTGAACAGGTGTGTGTGTGAGAACACGTGTGTGTGTGTGAGAACACGTGTGTGTGTGTGTGAACAGGTGTGTGTGTGTGAACAGGTGTGTGTGTGTGTGTGTGAACGTGTGTGTGTGTGTGACAACGTGTGTGTGTGAACACGTGTGTGTGTGTGTGGACACGTGTGTGTGTGTGAGAACACGTGTGTGCGTGCGTGTGTGAACACGTGTGTGCGTGTGTGTGAACACGTGTGTGTGTGCGTGTGTGTGAACATGTGTGTGTGAGTGTGAACGTGTGTGTTTGTGTGTGAACACGTGTGTGTGTGTGAACACGTGTGTGTGTGTGAACAGGTGTGTGTGTGAACACGTGTGTGTGTGAGAACACGTGTGTGTGTGTGAACAGGTGTGTGTGTGAACACGTGTGTGTGTGTGAACAAATGTGTGTGTGTGTGAACAGGTGTGTGTGAGTAAACAGGTGTGTGTGTGTGAACGCGTGTGTGTGTGTGAACAGGTGTGTATGTGTGTGTGTGAACACGTGTGTGTGTGCAAACAGGTGTGTGTGTGTGAACACGTGTGTGTGTGAACACGTGTGTGTGCGTGTGGACACGTGTGTGTGTGTGTGAGAACACGTGTGTGTGTGCATGTGTGGACACGTGTGTGTGTGTGAACAGGGGTGTGTGTGTGTGAACAGGTGTGTGTGTGAACACGTGTGTGTGTGAACGCGTGTATTTGTATCAACACGTGTGTGTGTAAACGTGTGTGTGTGTTTGTGTGTGCACACGTGTGTGTGTGTGAACACGTGTGTGTGTGAATGTGTGTGTGTGAACGTGTGTATGTGAACACGTGTGTGTATGTGAACGGGTGTGTGTTAACAGGTGTGTGTGTGAACACGTGTGTGTGTGTGAACATGTGTGTGTGTGAACACGTGTGTGTGTGAACACGTGTGTGTGTGAACACGTGTGTGTGTGTGTGAACACGTGTGTGTGTGTGTGAACAGGTGTGTGTGTGTGAACAGGTGTGTGTGTGTGAATCGGTGTGTGTGTGTGTGTGTGAACCGGTGTGTGTGTGAATACGTGTGTGTCTGTGTGTGTGTGTGTGAACACGTGTGTGTGTGAGTGAACACGTGTGTGTGTGTGTGAACAGGTGTGTGTGTGTGAACACGTGTGTGTGTGTGAACAGGTGTGTGTGTGTGAACACGTGTGTGTGTGTGAACAGGTGTGTGTGTGTGAACACGTGTGTGTGTGTGTGAACAGGTGTGTGTGTGAGAACAGGTGTGTGTGTCTGTGTGTGAACCCGTGTGTGTCTGTGTGTGAACACGTGTGTGTGAGAGAACAGGTGTGTGTGTGTGAACACTTGTGTGTGTGAACACCTGTCTGTGTGTGAACACGTGTGTGTGTGCGTGTGTGTGAACACGTGTGTGCATGTGTGTGTGAGAACATGTGTGTGTGTGAACGTGTGTGTCTGTTTGTGTGTGCACACGTGTGTGTGTGTGTGAACACGTGTGTGTGTGAATGTGTGTGTGTGAAACTTGTGTATGTGAACACGTGTGTGTATGTGAACGGGTGTGTGTTAACAGGTGTGTGTGTGAACACGTGTGTGTGAACAGGTGTGTATGTGTGAACAGGTGTGTGTGTGTGTGAACAAGTGTGTGTGTGAACACGTGTGTGTGTGAACAGGTGTGTGTGTGAACACGTGTGTGTGTGAACACTTGTGAGTGTGTGAACAGGTGTGTGTGTGTGTGAACACGTGTGTGTGTGTGTGTGAACACGTGTGTGTGTGTGTGTGTGAACGTGTGTGTGTGTGACAACGTGTGTGTGTGAACACGAGTGTGTGTGTGTGGACACGTGTGTGTGTGTGAGAACACGTGTGTGCATGCGTGTGTGAACACGTGTGTGCGTGTGTATGAACATGTGTGTGTGCGTGTGTATGAACATGTGTGTGTGAGTGTGAACGTGTGTGTTTGTGTGTGAACACGTGTGTGTGTGTGAACACGTGTGTGTGTGCGTGTGTGTGAACACGTGTGTGCATGTGTGTGTGAGAACATGTGTGTGTGTGAACATGTGTGTCTGTTTGTGTGTGCACACGTGTGTGTGTGAACACGTGTGTGTGTGAATGTGTGTGTGTGAACGTGTGTATGTGAACACATGTGTGTATGTGAACGGGTGTGTGTTAACATGTGTGTGTGTGAACACGTGTGTGTGAACACATGTGTGTGTGAACATGTGTGTGTGTGAACACGTGTGTGTGTGAACACGTGTGTGTGTGAACACGTGTGTGTGTGTGTGTGAACAGGTGTGTGTGTGTGTGAACAGGTGTGTGTGTGTGAATCGGTGTGTGTGTGTGTGAACCGGTGTGTGTGTGTGTGTGTGTGAACCGGTGTGTGTGTGAATACGTGTGTGTCTGTGTGTGTGTGTGTGAACACGTGTGTGTGTGAGTGAACACGTGTGTGTGTGTGTGAACAGGTGTGTGTGTGTGAACACGTGTGTGTCTGTGTGTGAACACGTGTGTGTGAGAGAACAGGTGTGTGTGTGAACACGTGTGTGTGTGAACACGTGTCTGTGTGTGAACACGTGTGTGTGTGTGCGTGTGTGTGAACACGTGTGTGCATGTGTGTGTGAGAACATGTGTGTGTGTGTGAACGTGTGTGTGTGTTTGTGTGTGCACACGTGTGTGTGTGTGAACACGTGTGTGTGTGAATGTGTGTGTGTGAACTTGTGTATGTGAACACGTGTGTGTATGTGAACGGGTGTGTGTTAACAGGTGTGTGTGTGAACACGTGTGTGTGAACAGGTGTGTGTGTGTGAACAGGTGTGTGTGTGTGTGAACAAGTGTGTGTGTGAACACGTGTGTGTGTGAACAGGTGTGTGTGTGAACACGTGTGTGTGTGAACACGTGTGAGTGTGTGAACAGGTGTGTGTGTGTGAACACGTGTGTGTGTGTGTGAACACGTGTGTGTGTGTGTGTGTGAACGTGTGTGTGTGTGTGACAACGTGTGTGTGTGAACACGTGTGTGTGTGTGTGTGGACACGTGTGTGTGTGAGAGAACACGTGTGTGCATGCGTGTGTGAACACGTGTGTGCGTGTGTGTGAACACGTGTGTGTGTGCGTGTGTATGAACATGTGTGTGTGAGTGTGAACGTGTGTGCTTGTGTGTGAACACGTGTGTGTGTGTGAACACGTGTGTGTGTGCGTGTGTGTGAACACGTGTGTGCATGTGTGTGTGAGAACATGTGTGTGTGTGAACGTGTGTGTCTGTTTGTGTGTGCACACGTGTGTGTGTGTGAACACGTGTGTGTGTGAATGTGTGTGTGTGAACTTGTGTATGTGAACACGTGTGTGTATGTGAACGGGTGTGTGTTAACAGGTGTGTGTGTGAACACGTGTGTGTGAACAGGTGTGTGTGTGTGAACAGGTGTGTGTGTGTGTGTGTGAACAAGTGTGTGTGTGAACACGTGTGTGTGTGAACAGGTGTGTGTGTGAACACGTGTGTGTGTGAACACGTGTGAGTGTGTGAACAGGTGTGTGTGTGTGAACACGTGTGTGTGTGTGTGAACACGTGTGTGTGTGTGTGAACACGTGTGTGTGTGTGTGTGAACGTGTGTGTGTGTGTGACAACGTGTGTGTGTGAACACGTGTGTGTGTGTGGTCACGTGTGTGTGTGTGAGAACACGTGTGTGCGTGCGTGTGTGAACACGTGTGTGCGTGTGTGTGAACACGTGTGTGTGTGCGTGTGTATGAACATGTGTGTGTGAGTGTGAACGTGTGTGTTTGTGTGTGAACACGTGTGTGTGTGTGAACACGTGTGTGTGTGTGAACAGGTGTGTGTGTGTGAACACGTGTGTGTGTGAGAACACGTGTGTGTGTGTAAACAGGTGTGTGTGTGTGAACGCGTGTGTGTGTGTGAACAGGTGTGTATGTGTGTGGGTGAACACGTGTGTGTGTGTGCGAAAAGGTGTGTGTGTGTGAACAGGTGTGTGTGTGAACACGTGTGTGTGCGTGTGGACACGTGTGTGTGTGTGTGAGAACACGTGTGTGTGTGCATGTGTGGACACGTGTGTGTGTGTGAACAGGGGTGTGTGTGTGAACAGGTGTGTGTGTGAACACGTGTGTGTGTGAACACGTGTATTTGTATGAACACGTGTGCGTGTGAACGTGTGTGTGTGTTTGTGTGTGCACACGTGTGTGTGTGAACACGTGTGTGTGTGAATGTGTGTGTGTGAACGTGTGTATGTGAACACGTGTGTGTGAACACATGTGTGTGTGAATGTGTGTGTGTGAACGTGTGTATGTGAACACGTGTGTGTATGTGAACGTGTGTGTGTTAACAGGTGTGTGTGTGAACACGTGTGTGTGAACAGATGTGTGTGTGTGAACATGTGTGTGTGTGAACACGTGTGTGTGTGTGAACAGGTGTGTGTGTGCGAACACGTGTGTGTGTGGACAGGTGTGTGTGTGTGGACAGGTGTGTGTGTGTGAACAGGTGTGTGTGTGTGTACATGTGTGTGTGTGTGAACAGGTGTGTGTTTGTCTGTGTGTGAACAGGTGTGTGTGTGAACAGGTGTGTGTGTGAACACGTGTGTGTGTGAACGTGTGTGTGTGTGAACGTGTGTGTATCTGTGTGTGAGCACGTGTGTGTGTATGTGAACACGTGTGTGTGAGAGAGAACACGTCTGTGTGTGAGAAAACGTGTGTGAGTGTGTGAGAACAGGTGTGTGAGAACACGTGTGTGAGTGAACACGTGTGTGTGTGAGAACACGTGTGTGTGTGTGTGTTAACAGGTGTGTGTGTGAACAGGTGTGTGTGTGAGAACACGTGTATGTGTGTGTGTGAGAACAGGTGTGTGTGTGAGAACATGTGTGTGTGAACACGTGTGTGTGTGTGTGAACAGGTGTGTGTGTGTGTGAACAGGTGTGTGTGTGAACAGGTGTGTGTGTGTGTGTGAATCGGTGTGTGTGTGTGAACAGGTGTGTGTGAACAGGTGTGTGTGTGAACAGGTGTGTGTGTGAGAACACGTGTGTGTGTGTGAGAACACGTGTGTGTGTGTGTGAACAGGTGTGTGTGTGTGAACAGGTGTGTGTGTGTGTGTGTGAACGTGTGTGTGTGTGTGACAACGTGTGTGTGTGAACACGTGTGTGTGTGTGTGGACACGTGTGTGTGTGTGAGAACACGTGTGTGCGTGCGTGTGTGAACACGTGTGTGCGTGTGTGTGAACACGTGTGTGTGTGCGTGTGTGTGAACATGTGTGTGTGAGTGTGAACGTGTGTGTTTGTGTGTGAACACGTGTGTGTGTGTGAACACGTGTGTGTGTGTGAACAGGTGTGTGTGTGAACACGTGTGTGTGTGAGAACACGTGTGTGTGTGTGAACAGGTGTGTGTGTGAACACGTGTGTGTGTGTGAACAAATGTGTGTGTGTGTGAACAGGTGTGTGTGAGTAAACAGGTGTGTGTGTGTGAACGCGTGTGTGTGTGTGAACAGGTGTGTATGTGTGTGTGTGAACACGTGTGTGTGTGCAAACAGGTGTGTGTGTGTGAACACGTGTGTGTGTGAACACGTGTGTGTGCGTGTGGACACGTGTGTGTGTGTGTGAGAACACGTGTGTGTGTGCATGTGTGGACACGTGTGTG